>NC_079190.1:451195961-451497211 GCF_029499605.1 Hyla sarda
AGTCCAGTGCTGGAAAAATTATCCCCTATCCTAAGAATAGGGGATAAGTTTCAGATCATGGGGGGACCGACTGCTTGGGCCCCCCGGGATCTCGCTGGGGTCCCAGCTCGCTGGCCAGATAGCGAGTGTCGACCACCGCACAAAGTGGAGGCCGACACGCCCCCTCAATACATCGCTATGTCAGAGCCAGAGATTGCTGAAGGCAGTGCTCCAGCTCTGCCATAGTTATGTTGAGGGGGGCTTGTCAGCCGCCGCTTCGTGCAGTGGTCAACACACCCCCTTCCTGCAGGCTGCCGGGGCCCCGTACAGAAGATTGCGGGGGGTCCCAGCGGTCGGAACCCCCGCGATCTGAAACTTATCCCCTATCCTAAGGATAAGTTTTTCTGCACTGGATATTTCCTTTAAGACACAAATTTCCTAATATTCCTTATTTGCAATATGGTTCATGCATAATGAAAACATCATAGTAGACAATTTGAATAAAAACAAAAAACAGATATTCCACCATTCTTTACAGCTTAATGTTAAGACCTTTTATATTAAAGGAAATATCTCATGAAATAAAACGTATTCCCTATCCATGGTGGGTCCGGACGCTGGGGCCCCCCGGAATCTTTTGTATGGAGCCCCAGCTCTCCCCTGGAGCAGCGCATCACTATCCCCTTAGAAGTGGGGGCTGCCAAGCCTCCTCCAGATATCTTTAAGGGAGAGCCGAGATAGCCGAACGGCTCTCCCATAGAGATATATGTGCCGCTCCAGGAGATAGCTGGGGCTCCTGCGGATAAGTTTTTTTTCCATGAGACTACACCTTTAATCCTATATTGGAAAGCAAATGAAAGGGCTTTTGAACTTCTGGCTCTATTTTCCATGACTGACAGAACAGTAATTTTTGCATTTGCATTTTAAGCGGAGACGATGTGTAATTCATTAATATGATACACCTATATACATACAAAATACAGAAATACTAACCTTAAAGGGTTACTCCTCCCCTAGACATCTTATCCCCTATCCAAAGTATAAGGGATAAGATGTCTGATCATGGGGGTCCCGCCGCTGGGGACGTTTTATCCCATATCTTTTGGGTGGAGTATCCCTTTAAAGAGCAAAACAAAAGTCCATGACTTATCCTCTATTGAAAATTATCTTAAGTTATATATATATATATATATATATATATATATATATATATATATATATATTTAGCTGTTTCTCGAAAAACTGTGAACAATTGGAAAAATGACGTGAAGATTAAGAGCTCCAATGTAAAATGTTATTCTTTTTTTCAATATTTGTAAATGTACATCTTCCATATATAATATTGGTTTTGTCCTAAGTTTTTGGGGACCTTAAGTACCAGGGTCTACATGAAACTGTTACTTTTGCCACCCTGTAACTATGATCTGGTAACAGCCAAACTGAAGCCATTACATCCCCCAACTTTTTACCTATGTATGCAGCTTAATAAGTATCGGAAATGCGTTTACTATGGGGGAGATTTTTTCAAGCATTGTGCATAAGAAAAGATGACCCGTTAGCAACCATAGCAACCCATCAGAATGCTTCTTTCATTTTTTAAATGGCCTGAAAAATAAGAGAAGTGATCTGATTTGTGACTGTAGGCAACTGGTCAACTTTTCCTCTACAATATGTTTTGATAAATCTCCCCCATAGAGGAAAAGTTGACCAGTTGCCTATAGCAACCAATGTGTTTACATTTCCTTCTCACTTCCTCCTTGGCAACAGACTACTAAGGGTTAGCATTTTTTCCAGAAGTACATAATTACAAGGCATGTTTTTGTTGTCTCTATGTAATCAAAACAAAATGTATAGAAAAACTTACAACCAATTTGTAAAGTTTTCCCATCGGCAAACATCACAATCACTCTGATTTTATTGATTTTGGTCCTAGCTACGTGTCTTGTAGCAGCAGACAATGGATCAGTAATGGGACCAAAAAGGAATCTTCGCTAATAAAAGCAACATCTACCGTAGTTAGTATCATAATGAATGAAACTCAACTTCTTACATCTCAGCTGTAGGTAACTATACTGTGGCTAAATAATAATAATGAAAATATATTGGTAACTACATTGGTTAGACAAAAAAGCTAGAGCATTCTTTATTTTACATAATCAAATGAATCTCTTCCTGACATAGTCACATAGCCTATTTGGCTATTAATAAACTCTTTGGGGGACATTTATCAAAGTCATTGTAGGTGCACTGATTTTATACACAGGTTTTGACGGTGTAGTTGGACGGTCTTTAAAAGCCAATTTTCTAAGCCCTCTCTTGGCTGGCATAGTTTTTTTGTGTAATTGAAGGCTGTGCGACAAATCTGCACTTTTTTATTTTATTTTTTAGAAAAGTTGCATGTCGTAAATCACTGACCACTGAAAAGCAAAAAGCAGATCTAGTGTAAAACATCTGTTCAGTCATAAACTGTGCAAAAAATTAAAAGTTGTGCAAAAAAATTTACATTTTTTTGACATACACAAAAAACCTTTGTAAAGCCCTTGATAAATCCCCCCATTTGACTTCTACAGACCACAGTAGTAGCTGTGGTTGAAAGTCAAAGAAACACAACAGATCTGTCTACCACATCAAAATGGAAGGGATCAGTAGAATGTAAACATCTATGGGGGGAGATATTTTTCAAAACCTGTGTAGAGGACACACGGCAACCAATCAGATTTATTTTTAGAGGCTTTTTTAAAATAAAAGAAGCAATCTGATTGGTTGTTATAAGCAACTGCACTACTCTTCCTCTACACAGGTTTTGAAACATCGCCCCTTTGTTCTCTGCACATTTTTTGAAACTATTTGCTTCATGTACATGTAAAAAATTCTGCTGACTTACACAGTTCTCCATTTGCTTTTTTGCTGTTATATATCTTCTTTTAAATGTATTATTCCTTTAAGTATTCCCTAATCTATCCTACTGGTAGAATTAACATCCAATCTCATCTCTGCTCTTCATGGTACAGCAGACCCCTGGCTGTTCTGGTGTGTATTAGTGACAAATAATATAGCAGAAGTGACAAGACCATTTGGGTAAATGCCATGCTGACCCTATTAAATTAAAATTTTATATTGATTTCTAAAGCATTTAGTTTAGCATTTAGTAAAGCATTTAGTTTATTTCCATAACATTGTTAATGTCAAAAGTAACTACCACAGCAAGTCCTACAGTAATAAAGCCACCACAGTTAATGTCGTTTTCTCTATAGGTACAAGTAATAGGCGTTGAACGTTACTGTATAATTTTGTGTTAAGCTGTGCAATTTTGCAGCTATTGTTTTATGGAAGGAAAAACAATTTACATATTAAGAATGCATGTATTAAATTGTGATCATGGAGATGTCGGTGGCTAAAAAAGCACAAAAAAAGGTTTTTTACGCAATTAAATTCCAACTAAGCAATTGTTCGAACTATGCAAATAGGATGAGTGTGAAGAAATGAATATTTCAAGAGGACTTTGGTTATGTTGCTCAGTATTGTCCATGAGTCAATGTTCTGTATTGAAGGAAAAGAAAGCAGACTATTTTTTAAAATTCACGCACATCATAAAGCTTGAGCTGTCAAACATGACGTTTGGAGATATTTTTCTCCAGACTGTCTAGACTGATGAAACAATATTTAAAAAAAATAAATAAAAGCATATATTGAGCTCCTCTGTAAAACAGTATGTGACAGTAGAAATGAGGGATACCAATTACCATGGTATAAATATAAGAAGCAAAGTCTACTGGCTCTTATTCTACTATTGTGTTTTCATGACAATTAGAAAAGAAAAGAAAAAACAACTTCAGTGTTTCTGAAATCTATTTATCAATAGTAGCAGTAGATCAAACCAAGCCATGCAGTAGAAGGTGCTGGGTAGTAGTCACATCAGGCCCTTTTGCTGAGGAAGTCCTAAGGTTCCTCTGCCACATATTAAAGGCACATGGTAAGTGGGAGCCCTGTTACAGATTTTACATGTAGGCCCAGGTTTAAGGCATAAACTATCTATACAGGAGAAGCATCAGAGAGGGTGAGAGCCAGTGTACAAAGTCTATGGGGGAGATTTATCACTAAGTTGTCATGAATGCATCACATAGGGCAGGGAAGACTGAGCCCTGAGCTTCCCCAGAACCCCTTTCCCTGCCTATTGCATAGCCACCCTAAATGGTAGCTCTACAACTTAAAGACAGCTCATACACTAACTTAAGTGCAGGGGTGTTATGGTAAGAACAACAAACAAAAGCTTTACATGGTCAGGGACACAAGTAAAGAAACCAGAATACTAAATAACAGTACAAATACAAAGTAGTAACAGATATGAGGGAAATATGGCAACAGCCTAGAAATCAAAACAAGATTAACCACAAATATGACAGTATAAATAAGGCAAGATACTAGGAAATATATAACGTCAGGGAGAATAACCAGGAATGCAGGGGAATTGGACTTTACATGGATCAAGAATCGGAAAAATTGGATAACATAAACAACAAAAGCACAAAGACCAACAGGTCTGGGCATGGTCCAAGATCACGAAACACATAACTAATTTAAACTAGAAACAAGAACCAAGCAGCTAAGGAACAGAACTAACCATAGGAGGAACCAGATTAACTGTAAAACCAAACTCCAAACATGGAGGAACAGGATTAACTACAAAGCCAAACTCCAAACATGGAGGATTACAAAACCAAAAAAGTTTTTCTGAACACTAACCACTAACAAGTTCACAAAATTCACAAAACAGATACAATGTTAGAAATAAAACACTGACCATAGTACAAACAGGACACTGGTAAGAGCCAGACAAGACTTAACTAATAAGCCATGGTTATACAAAATAAGGGTGCATAGACACAGACAAGAGTGGAAGGTAAAACAGCAAGTCAATTCAAATCAGCAGCAAAGCCACAAAGGCTGGAGGCCTAGAAATACAACCCACTAGCTGCTGATTGGTCAAAGATTGTAACTCTTACCTGACCAGGGAGCAAAATAGTTGTTTTGTATGTCATTTTATAAGTCACTTTTGTTGCAGGTTTTTATGGCAGACATGCACATAATTTATCATATAGTCTCAGGATATGTGATAAATAATGTGCAAGTCCACAAAAACTAACAAAATTACTTCCCATCCCCATTTCTCATGTTGTAAGACAGGTTTTTAGAGTACCACTGAGGGTGATCTAGGTTTGTGTGTTTTTGTTTCGACCTTTGCTAATAATTTTGCATATCATAAATTAATGACCATTGCATGTAAAGTGGCCTACAAAGACTTTTGAAAGTTCCACTTATCGGGCTCACCAAACTTTTGGAAATTGGCGGTGAACAAGTTTAGCAACAGCTTGAGGCTTCCTGTTTGGAAAGACACTGCCAGAAAGGGTCGGTTCCCATTATACATTTTTAACATAATTTTTTTTTTAAAGCAAAAAGGCACGCTAAAAATGCATAATGTGAACAGAGTCATACTTACCACACCTTACTCCAGGCTGTGAAATACTTCTAGTATAGCTGACGTCATCTCTAGAGGCTGGGCTACATTAGAAAGGGCCTGGACCAGTGATGAGGTGGCAAGATCTTCTGAATACAGCATACATTATACAGTCATCTATATAGAAGGCTGTATAATATGTATACGCCCATCCCCCTCAAGGAGTTAGCTAGCGCAAGTACTCTTTTCTTGCTAGGCTGAGCTGTACTCGCGGCTGTCAGCTGCTGCCACAGCTCAGACCTGACAAGAGGAACCTGGCAATGTAAAAAAAAGTCTGGCGGGAAAGGGATCGGCTTCTTAAACTCTAATTGTAAATCTAAAGCAAACATGCAAAACGAGCATTGTATAAAAAAAATAAAATAAAAAATAGACTACTAACAAGTAAAAAAAAAAAATCACAAATCCCCCACTATTTGTTTATTTTATAATGAACTGATATGTGATACAGACCCCCAGCTGTTGCAAAACTATAATTCCCAGCAAATCTCAGCCGTTTTGCAGCAGCTGGAAGTCCATGGATGTAAAAAATTTTAAAAATCCTATGCCTTGCAGTGTTCAGTTTTTACATAGAATGTAACCTTCACTTTCCTTTTAATCTTAATTTTTTTTTTTGCTCACTTTGGGAAAGTAGATTTTATGAAAAATGTGCTTGTTTAAGGCCAGGCAGCTATTCATTTAGCTGAAGTGAAAAGTGGAATTACCGAAAATATTCATTTTGCTAAGAAGATTTTCACCACTCAGAGCAAATTATGATAATAAAATCAATTGCATCAATGTTTCCAGTGTGGAATTTTCTTATCATTCATCTTCTGGAGGTTGCATGATTTTGTATAATGGAGTTAAGGAATGTATAAACTAAGAGCATCTGCTCCGGTTACAACAGATGTTACAGAGACAAATAAACATCAATCTTACATCCCTCTAATTCCATCACTAGGGGTTCACCTCAAGGAATCGTACTGGAAAGGTTGAGACAACTTCTAAAGCTGTAAAATATCACTCCCTAATGGTCTTCCTATTAGCAAAAAAAAAAAAAACAGAGCGTATGACCGTTCATACTGTTATACAACCACTAGATTAAGTATGAAAGGGAATGGGTGTCACATATTTCACATTGGCTGTAAAGACAAGAAACAAGTACATTGTAAGGAATAAGTCATTTGCAGCGTAAATGTTGCCAAGGCCCACTCCTATGGCAAAGCACTTAAAAAGCTTATTTATTAGACTGTAAAAGTAAAGCAAGTCTCTATTTCATTTGCTTCATAAAAAGGGTTAAAAAAAAAAAGACTAATATGACAATCATTTTCCAACCTAATATGATTAATATCTATCAATTGCTGGTCAGCAATCAGAACGCCATATAAACAGCTGTTTGGCAGCATTTAACACAGTGAACAGGGCCAAATGCAGCTATCTGCTTGCATCCATGTTTACAGTGCAGTGTGGGCACCGAATAGCTGATCAACTGGAGAGCTGGGTGTTGGTAACCCCTGATAAGCATATGATGACCTATCCTGAGGATAGCTTAAAGGGATACTCCCGTAGAAAACTTTTTTTTTAAAATCAACTGGTGCCAGAAAGTTAAACATATTTGTAAATCCCTTCTATTAAAAAAATCGTAATCCTTCCAGTACTTTTTAGGGGCTGTATACTAAAGGGAAATTCAAAAAAGAAATGTATTTCCTCTAATGTCCTGACCACAGTGCCCTCTCCTGACCTCTGCTGTCCATTTTAGGAACTGTCCAGAGCAGCATATGTTTGCTATGGGGATTTTCTCCTGTTCTGGACAGTTCCTAAAATGGACAGCAGAGGTCAGCATAGAGCACTGTGGTTATGACATCAAAGGACATGCATTTCTTTTTGTGGATTTCTCTTTAGTATAAAGCCCCCAAAAAGTACTGGAAGGATTAAGATTTTTTAATAGAAGTGATTTACAAATCTGTTTAACTTTCTGGCATCAGTTGATTTAAAAAAAAAAAAAAAAAGTTTAATTGGGTAGGGTCTCACAGTGCGCATCCAAACATTTCACACAGCGGATGCGCTAATGTCAGTCACCAGAGCGAGCTCCCTGCTGCGGCTGGGTAGTTCTGTGTGTCTGCTCATAGTAGTGGATTTCCCCTTGCACATCTGCTATGAGCAGTCACTGTGTCTACAGCTGGAAATCAGTGGCTACAAGTGGACGCACAGGGCCACCCAGCTCCAGCAGGGAGCTCCCTGCAGTCAGCCCATCCGCGGTGAAATATGCTGCGGATCCTCTCCATGCGACCCCACCATTAATCTTTTTTAGGAAAAAGAATCCTTTAAAAATGAGTAAATACACAACCATTTGGGGGGGGGGGGCGAATAAAGGAGAGTATAACTAAAGGAGAAGTCTAGACAAAGGTTGTAGTCTGTTACCACAGAGACACAAGATTTAATTTTAAATTTACATATTACAATAGTGAAAGTATAAAGCAAAATTGAAAAAAAATCTTAAAATGTTTTTAACATAATCAATAGGTAATTTTATGATGACAAATTCAAGTGGGTGGGCTTCACAGTTGCACAGCATGCTGCTCATTTCCCAACATTTTCTGCTATATGTCTACTGGAAAAAAAATAATTAAAATAATGCCAGGTTGGCCTAAAGTTTTTAGTCTTGTGTATGTGAGGTTTGCTTCATTGCCCACTACAGAGTTTGCCAGATTCTGTCACAGGTGCAGGTAGCTCTCATGCGCAAAGTGTGCCAAATTTATCAACAGGTGCAGATCACACAGCGACTCAGTGTTATTCAATCTAACTGGTTGTAACAGTTGTATGTCCCTAGAGATGTAGGTTTGTGCCAGTAACTTATATTTTTGTACAGTTTAATAGTAACCCTTTAAAGGTTGTTTGTCTAATACAATGAAATATTATTAGTACTAAAAACTTTTTGGACTGAATAGCAATATTAAATTCTGTAAACCTGAGTGGCCGTAATGAAATATCACTTTTAAGTAGGAAAAAAAAAAGTTACAATTCAATCCCTGCACACATAAAAGTTCTGCAAATTACCAATCATTACATATTTTTTTCTTCTCACCAAAGTGACATTTTCTTCCTATTTGTAATAAATAATGAATGTCAGATCAAGTTTAATGAAGCGCCACTGCCTTTGGTTATTTAATGTCTCTACCATTAGTAATCATTGGTATATATGAAAGCAAAGGGAGAAGATTAATAGCCAAGAAAGAAAATGTGTTTCATAGACACAAAATTGTAAAGGAATGATGACTATAAAAGAGGTGATAAAGAGACACAGCCTAGTTTAGGTGATAAAGAGACACAGCCTAGTTTTGGCCAGTATAGTAATCTTAAAGGAGAACTCCAGAATAGAAAAATTGTCCTCCATACTGCCGGCAGTAAAAAAATAAAGATGTCCACACCTTCCTTCGCTGCCCCGGGGCCTCCGGTAACCAGCGCGGGTCTCTGCCGCTATCCTCTTCCTGGCATCTGGTGGTCAGCGAGTCAGACTGCACTCAGCCAATCACCGGCCGCAGCGAAGTCCAGGACCGAAAACGTCACACTGCAGCCCAGCCTATCGCCGGCCAAGTCAGGAGTGCAGTATGACTTGCCGACCACCGGCAACCAGGAAGAGGATTGTGGTGGAGACCGGAAAGGGTTACCGGAGGCCCTGGGGAAGCAAAGGAAGGAAGGAATTATTACAAACTCTGTGTTAAAAATTTGAAATGTGCTTTTTTCACAAATGCATCATTTGTGGGACCTATTTTTTGTACATCGCTTCTGATATTGAAAGAAATGCACCCTACATTTTATTGAGCTGCTCGGCCCGTGTTTGGAAATACCCCCACTTAGGCCATATTTGGTCCCTTGGCCATGTGGTAGGACCCAGAAGAAGAGGAGCGCCATTTTTAGGCAGAATGGATTATAGGCCGCACTTCATGCCTGCAAAGGGTTTTAGCTGCCAGAACCTTTAAGAACCCCTACAATTTACCCCATTTTGGAAACGACACCCCTAACCTAAAGTATTCATCTAGACTAAAAGTGAGTACTTTGAGTCCTTTTTGTGTGGCTGAAATGGTTACAAAGTTAGTGGGAAAAAATTACATTTTCTTTTTTTTTCCACAAATGCATCATTTGTGGGACATTTTTTTGTACATTGCATCTTAAAAGTAGAAAATGCGCCCCATATTTTATTACACTGTTTGTCTTGTGTTTGGTAATACCCCCGCTTAGGCCATATTTGGTTGCATGGCCACATGGTGGGACCCAAAAGGAGAGGAGCACCATTTGGCACCATCAGGATACCATTATACAAATTATAGGCCGCACTTCACCTTGCAAAGCATTCTAGCTGTCAGAACAATACCGCACCCCCAAATGTGACCCCATTTTTTAAACTACACCCCCTAAAGTATTCACCTAGGGCAAAAGTGAGTATGTTGAGCCCTTATTGTGTGGCTAGAATTATTTCAAAGTCAGTGAAAAAAATTAGCAATTAGCTTTTTTCCCACAAATTCTTTATTTGTTTGACATCATTTTGGTAAGTCGCTTTTGAAATGGAGGAAATACGCCCCATATTTTATCACCCTGTTCGTTCCGGGCTGGGCAGTACCCCTATATAGGCCATATCTGGTTGCCTGACCACCTGGTAGGACCAAGAAGGAGAAGAGCTCCCTTTGGCTTTCAGGGCATCATTATATGAATAGTCCCCATTCATACTGCATTTCTGCAGTATAGGTGTCCATTGTCATGTCCAAAAAGGGATGCCAATGTATACTGTACCGTCTCATTCAGAAATGAATGGAGCTACTACAGTATATGTCGGCATCACTTTTTTGGACGTGATACTGATGGATACCTCTAACATACTGCTGAAACACAGTATGAACGGGACACAGTGTAGGGTCACATAGAACGCACCCGCTGCATATTTCACACCGCGATTGCCCCCCAGCAGTCACCAGGGCAAGATCACTGCTGCGGCTGGGTAGCTCGGTGTGTCCGCTCATGACTGACGGCGGGAAATGAGTGGATACAAGATGCTACCCCTCCGCAGCAGGGAGCTCATTATTGTGACTGCTGGCGGGCATCCGCACAATATGTGCGCCATGTGATCCTTCATATTATGCATTTTTACTTGTCATTATATTTATTTAATAAAGGTATTTTTATTTTATTTTTTACACTTTTTTACATTTTATTTTAACATTTTTTACACTTATTGTTTTTTACACTTTTTTTTCTTTTACACTTTTATTTATTTGATTTTTTTTTTTACACTGTTTTCTAATGCTTTGGAATATTTAGTATTCCAAAGCATTGGAGTTATATGCTACCTGCCAGTTTTACACAGGCATGCTGCATATCAGGACGTGCCTCTGGCTATATATAACCGGGGCAAATCTTGGGGTCCTTGTAAAGACCCCCGGCTGCCCAGGTAACATGCAGCCCCCCACAATCGTTGCAGGATGCTTCAGGAGAGAGACAGAGGGAGCCAGAGTAAGTCAAAACTCCTTACAGCTTGCGGTCGCTTCCGACCACGGCTGTAAGGGTTAAACTGCCGGGACCGAAGTTTACTTCGGTCCCGGCAGTGCGGCAGGCCCCAGCCTGCTGGGGATCACACACAGCACCCCACGATCATGCTGTGGGGTGCTGCAGGGGGGACAGAGGGAGCTCCCTCTGTCAAAACACTTACAGCCCACGGTCACTTCCGACCACGGCTGTAAGGGTTAGACTGCCGGGACCAAAGTTTACTTAAGTTCTAGCATTGCGGCAGGGTTCCGGCTGTGTGTTACAGCTGAGTCCCTGCCGTGATCTCGTGGGTGCCTGGGCAGCACCCACGAGAACCCTGGACATGTCTACTCCTCCTGGTGTGGGAACGTGCATCCTGCCTGGACGTGTATACACGTCTATGGTCGTTAAGGTGTTAAGTGACAATCTTTGTAATTTCACTCTCACACAGTTGTAGCAAAGAGAACAGTAGCCTTTAGAAAAGTATCTTTCTGTTAACTAAGATTCCCTAATAGTCAGAAGACTTTATCAATGTAAGGCCACATGTCATGTTTTGTTTTAGTCCTGAAAATGAAATGCAAATATGCAATAGTTTTACAAATGTGCAGCAGTTTTTTCACAGTTTGCTAGATAATGTGTGGACCTACTTTAAGATTTCTACTGGGGTGCACTCAAGTCTGTTGGCTAAGACAACATGGAAAGGTGAGCTTCTTTATGATTATATGACTGTGCTGTGATCTCAATTGCAGTGGTGAATTACCTGTTGGAGTAAGTAGCCCACAGTTGGACATTTCTCAAAATGGTAGCCAGTGCTAGTAGCCCTACACAGCCGCACATGTTCTATACTGTACTGCACATCTACTAAGTTGTCCTTTATGCCGCTATGTTCTATACTTTACTTTTACTACTACTTCTAATACTACTATTACTTATTCTCCTACTAGCCATACACAGCCGCACATGTCCTGTGTTGTCCATTATATTCTATACTGTACTGCTGCTCTTACTACACGCATCTGCATTTTCCATTATCCTATATATTGTACTACTACTACTACTACTACTACAAACTACTACTACTATACCTACACAACCACACATCTTGGCCTTGTCCATCATGTTCCTTACTGTACTGTTGCTGCTGCTGGGAACCCTCCCCTGCACAGGACACACTGAAACCTCAGAGAGGGATACATGACTTTTTAGGGTTTTGGGGCACTTTTGATTATTGGCTGAATTTATTTAACAAACAGTCTGCCATCCATGTAACATCTTTAGGACTTAAGCCCTATTTAACATTAAATTGTTTATACTATTCTTACATTGTTAGTGAAATGACCAAGTCTGTCTGGTCGGACTGATGACAACATATGTAAATGTTCACTGTGAAAAGTTGTCACATCTTGTATGAGCAGTACTTCCTAGGAACATACTTATGCTTTTATTTCCTAAACTAAGCTAAAATAAGTAAAGACATGTGTCTCAGCGGATTGTTAGCTGGAAATTGAATAAAATATTTTAATTCTGTTTTGAAATCGCCTGCCAAAATAGCCCAGTGGCAGCTTTAGTGTTTGCCAAGAAAGTGAATCAGATTGAAATTACTTATTATGTGTATATCACAGAAACAACAGCAAATATAATCCGTGCACACTTCAGCAGATAGTGATATTTGTTGTGCTCAAAACAAGATGTTTTTGAAACCACAATGAATTTTACTTCCAAGAACTGTTTGCAAACAGCACCGCGACTACCAACCAGAATTAAGGTCTTTAAAGTGAATTAGCTCTGCTAGAATACACATATTAAAAGCGCTGAATCTAATGTGCTGGAAATGAAGAATCTGCAGCAAGTAGATACACATGACAGAAGTCCCGGGAGTTTATTTACAAAAATATTTTTGGTCTCCTATAGAAATAACTTTTCAAATTGTCTGGAATTCTTTTATGTTTATTTTATTCATATCCATGCAGTCCAGAATGGACAATATTTTGATTTATCTTCCTATGTGGTTTGCTACCAATTCTGTGATGCACAATACCAAATGAACAGATAGAGCCTGTACTATACAGGATATACCTGCAAACTCTGACTAAGGAACAAAGTAGGATTGCCAAGAGGTGTAATATTAAGTTTCTGGGCCCAAATGCGCAATCTATAACAGGGGTCCCACTAGAGGAGACATTAAGAATGTTGGGTCCCATCAGACACCAGGGCTTGGCTTTTTGATCACATCATTGCCTCTACAGGCTTGACTTCTTCACATATTGCATGCTGGTGCCATCTCTTTCTTTGATAAACAACACATTTTCCTGCCCATATGATGCAGTATAAAACATAGTTTACCAGACCAGGCCACTTTCTTCCATTGCTCCATAGTCCGATGCTGATGCCCACGTACCCATTAGAGATGTTCTCTGGTGGTGAGCAGGGGTAAGTGTAGGCACTATGACTAGTCTGTGACTATGTGGACCATACACTGCAAGCTGTGATGTGACCTGATGGCATACAATCATAAACTTCATTGCATGTTTCAGTTCTTTGAGCTATAGTAGCTTTTCTTTTGGGATCAGATCAGACAGGCTAGCCTTCACTTCCTGCATGCATTATTGAGCTTTGGGCACCCATGATACTGTCACCGGCTCCTCCCTTGGAAGTTAAGAACTAATCATTAGATAGCAGGAACATTCTAGAAGACCCGCCATTTTGGAAACACTCTGAACCAGTCATCATAGAATAGAATACACATAGAATGTGTCAGCAGATCCATTTGGCCCATCTAGACTGCCCAATAGTTTGACCTTTGACAAAAGTCATGCCTTACTTGCCCCTTTTTCTGCTTATATCTCATCATTTGCAAGAACTTATCGTTCACATGAGTCTAATATATAACAACCCATGACAGACCCCATTGTCATCAGATATTCACTTCACTGGACAGTGGTTTTAATGTTATAACTGATCTATGAGGTAATGTCCACCAGGAGGGGTTATTGATCATTTTCTTAAGAGATAGGACATATTTCGTGTAATCTTTCCTCTTGTAACTAGTCCTCCATATTGCAACATTTTTCCTTTCAAGTTGTAATATCTTTCTCCTACACTATTTTTACCTTTGTCCCATACCTCATTTCCAGTTCTTGTTTTCTTCTACATCTTTCTTATTTTTTTTTCTCATCAAATAGTCATATAACTTAACATTATTTTTTTTCTTTGTATTTTTGGTTTATGAAAGATTTTATAATTAAGAATTGATTTATGTTTAACACAAGAAAAAAAAACTGCATAAAATTTGATCTGATTAACAAATAGAATTAATACACAAACAGAAGACAGACCTTTACTTAGCTATCAATAATGAATACAACGTAGCTACAATAACAATAAATGAATAAATCAAAGTATGCCTATATGCTACCCCTAAACAAAGAAAGAAAGAAAGAAAGAAAGACAAGCATGCTGTAGATGCTTCGACAACTGAAGAAAACTATATATATCTGATACCACATAAAATATTACAATTAATGTAGGGATTATTTTTCCCATTTCAGCTCTCCCCTAATGAAACCACGCTATCACCTCTTGAGATATTGTAGCCAATGATACCAGACCTTTCCAAGCTAAGCCATTTTATCATTCAGTAAACAAGATAGGTGGTCATTCATCATAATACTAGCCTGGATTTTTTGCATCAGTAATTTTAAATCTGTGGCTCTCCAGCTGGTCTAAAACTACATCTCCCAATATACTCTGACCCCTACAGGCAGGCTAAGAATTGGAGACCACTGGCAGCTGGCTTATATTCCTTCAAACCGTCATAAAAGAAAGTAATTGGCTGTGTAAATATTTATTTATACTGTAGCAAATCTTCTTGAAGGTCATTTATTTGCATTAACATTACCCGGTGGGTTGGGAAAATGTTGCTTGTTGTTTGGACAGCATGAAAGTGATGGTTTCCTTTCATTAAATTGCCTTTTAAGTAAGAATTAAAGGGGTATTCCAATCTTAGAATGTAAAGGCGTATGCCGTTACTTTATGATTAAAGGGGGTGAAGTTTCTGGGACTCTTAAAATCATAAGTAGGAAGGTAACACAGCACTGGTGTATTGTATCATCATGATCACACTTGCTGTTTTTCTCCTTCTAGTAAGAGACTATGAAGGGGATGCATCACTACACCAGCACCCTGACACCCCCCTTTATTCACTTCACTTTATTCACTCATATACCATCACTGTATGAGATAGGATGAGCCCTTTATACTGAATACTGTAATACTCTAATATACAGTACATTGTAGCTTACAGACTTTTCAATAACCTGGAATTTTAAAGCCTTTAAGAAGTTAAAATGTAGCAGCTGTTTGTACCATGACTTGCCAGCTGATAAAAAGGGAAGGGTTACCATGGATGGGGAGATAATAATTAAACATATGTTTTGAGAGCTGCTCATATGGCACAAGCAAACCGCAGAGAAGAGAAAATAGGAGGCGATGCAGACCTCAGCAGCTGGAATTACACCGCGGCCCGGTCATTCTCTGATGTAAAAGTAACATTATGTTCTGCCTATATTTATCTTCATACCGCATATGTGCTTCAGACTGGCAGAAATAAACTAGGCATCCGGAAACTTCCTCCTTACTTTTAACACGGTGTATCATAAATCTTACAGATGTATCAGAACTGAAATTGTGGTTTAACTGTTTTGTACATCATGAAACTCTATCAATATTTACATACATCATACATAATATTTACAGAATCTATGCAATATTTATATACAGTCATATGCATTTAAAGGGGTAGTCCAGGCAAAAACTTTTTTTTTTATATATCGACTGGCTCCGGAAAGTTAAACAGATTTGTAAATTACTTCTATTAAAAAATCTTAATCCTTCCAATAGTTATTAGCTTCTGAAGTTTTCTGTCTAACTGCTCAATGATGATGTCATCCGGGACGCGAGTCATCAGAAAGCAGTTAGACAGAAAACAACAACTCAACTTAAGAAGCTCATAACTATTGAAAGGATTAAGATTTTTTAATCAAAGTAATTTACAAATCTGTTTAACTTTCCGGAGCCAGTTGATATATAAAAAAAAAGTTTTGGCCTGGAAAACCCCTTTAACCCCTGCAATGTGAGATCATTATTATATAGTGTTGTTCACCCTTTTCTTTCCTTGAATTTAGTTAAGGATTCCAAGTTTTCTTAATAAAAATTCAATACAACATATTAACATGCTAGCTAAATCCTCAACAGGTAACAATACGAATAATGACCCATGGGTGGGCACACATAGATACAATCTGTGTATACATCACATGGTAAAGTATCGCATATTTATTTCCCCTTAAGGGTGCGTTCACACTGAGTAATTCAAGAGGATTTTACTCAAGTAATTCCTCTTGAATTCTCCTCTCCAAATTAATTCACATCTCCTCTGCCCATTGACTTTAATGTTTTTTCCGCTGTCCTGTTCACACTGCGGAAATTCTGCTAGAGGAATTCTGACGCTGAATTCTGTTCTGCTTGAAGAAAGAACATGTTCATTCTTCAGGTCGAATCCGCTAGCAGAAATCAATAGAAGTCAATGGTAAAAAAAAAATTACGCCCGACGACGTTTTCGTGCGGAATTTGCGCGGAATTTAAAAAATCATTTTTTCAGCACATACATTTTTCAGCGTGAATTCCTCTTGATTTGCTCAGTGTGAATGCACCCTAATGATGTTATCTTAGTTTGGAATGTGTAAAGCCATAGGAAAAGGTAAGGAAGGACATTTTACTACATAGCATTATTATCTCACAAAATAATGCTCTTAGCTCAGCTAAATAATGGGCAAGGCTCTACTACATCTATTGTAGAACACAAATGCAAATGGTGCTGATTTTAGCTATCAGTTTAGCTTTCTTTATATTTCTCTTCTATTTTATTAAAAGTTCATATGCATGGCTTATAGTGGACTCTTAAATGGGTAATGCCAAGACCCCGAGATATACCTTATCCACAACACTAGGCTTAGCAATGTTGGAAAGCCCCATGAAGAATGAATAGAATGCTAGCCATGGGTGGAAACTTCCACTCTACTCATTTAGGGGAACAGTTGTTTTCAAACTTTTACCAATAAGCTTGTCATCCTTTAAACTGATCTTTGTATGCTTTAAGTCTATAACTGGTAAACTTGAATGAGTACATGTTCTAGTGACATGTCAAAAGTCTTTATCAGTGTGGGGTCTGAGTGTTCTGGCCTCTACTGATCAGGAAAACAAGCTGGGAGAAGTCCATGCTTAACATATTTTTTCCCTGCTCAATGTCACATGATCAAGATACATGCTCAAGAGAAGTCTAGTAAGTTTAAGAGGCGTCAATATTTTTTTTAGTTAAAGGTACATTTTAAGTTGAATTTTTGATGGCTGAAATTGTTTACCAGGACACCACAATTCTCTGAACTAGGCTGTTAAAATCATATTCATTGTCATTTAACCTGTGATTTAAAGTGGATATAAAGGATTAGAAAAACAAAGCTGATTTCTTCAAGAAACAACACCACATCTGTCCTCAGGTTGGGTGTGGCCAAGCTGTAATATCACATACTACCTGAGGACAAGTGCAGTGCTGTTTTTTTTGAAGAAATTAGCTTTGTTTTACTATTCTTGGATAACCCCTTCAAGCTTTTATTTATGATTTTCATCACTTGTATTGATAGGCTATATTTATCCACAGACTATAATGGGTCTAGATAATATCAAAACAAGGCAAAAGAAATATAGTTGAAGATGGCTTAAAAAAATATTGAAAGCTGTCATCAAATATACTTTTAATTTCCCATGAATTCCATTAAACCTAGTTTTAAAATGTTTTTTCAAGAATAGCATTTTTTTTTTTTACCTGGCTGAGGTTGTATAAAAATAATAAACATATTATACTTACCTACTCAGATCTGCCATGTTGACACTCCTGGGCTGCTTCTTCTGGGCTCGGTGCCATCTAGACCCCACAGGACCTGGCCATTCAATGGTCAATGATTGCCTGAGCGAGCAGGTCCCTTGGGGTTAGGAAAGAATGGAACCCAGAAGAAGTGGAGACCAGAAGAGGACCAGAAGCATCAGCATGGCAACTGTGAATGACAAAATGAGGTACATATAGTATGTTTACTATTTTTATACAACCCCGGGCCAATGTCAAAGATGAATATAGCTCCCATGTGACAGACACTATAGAATTAAAGTGTATGATTCACTGTGTAAAAAATGAAATCACATTTTCCAATACAACCAGTATATTAGGAATGTGTCATACATTTTACCTTAATGACGTTGAAACATTTTTGAAGAATCATATTGCTTACCTAGAAGACAAAACAAAAATAATGGTAAGTCAATAAAAATGCTGCAAGTAAATAACACACAAATCTTATGACATACAAATCTTAGTAATAGTAAAAGTCAGAACTACTGCCATAGCAACCAAGAAAGAGATAAACCTACTGGCATCTATCTACAGGGTCCAGTGTTATCTTGTCTGCCTTTCTACTATTTTTTTCTTTTTTCTTAGGATTACTATTTGGTTTTCCTAGGTTTTAAATTATGCAACAAAAGTTGCATATACATGTAACTTTTAGGTACATAGGGGGAAATTGACAAAAACTGACATTTCATATGTCAGTCTTAGAGCAGTGAAAAATGGATAAATGGATGGAGCTTTATGAGAGTGATTTGGCCTCCATAGCCCAACAGATTTACTATGATTCACTCCAGTAATTGGCATACTTTATGGTTGGAATCTATGCCAGCCTTGTTTTCAGCTCAATGGTCCATGTAAAGTAGACATCTTACTCTAGGGTAGTTTGACTTAACCATCTTGTAAAGTTATATACTATCCATAGGGGATAACTAACTGATTGGGTGGGTCGGTGGGGGTGGGTGGTTTGGTTGATTGGGCAAGTACGGTGTTTTGCTGTTTCTGACGCCTCCCACAGAGAACAAATGGAGCAGCAGCACGCATGTGCAACCTGCAGCTCCATTCTAACCGAACACTTGTTTCTCCATTCTTACTCATGGGTAGTTTGACCCAAAGGGGTTGTGCCATCTTGTAAAGTTATCTCCTATCCACAGGATGGGGGGTAACTAACTGATCGCTGGGGAGTCTGGCCGAGTACAGTGTTCGGCTATTTCCGACAACTCCCCTAAATAAAAAATAAAGCAGAAAAACACTTGTCCAACCTGTCACTCTATTCTAACAGAAAACTAGGTTTCCCATTCTGTAAATAGGCGATAACTTTACAAGTTGGCACAACCCCTTTAAATAGGCACTGTCATAAAAACATTTTTTTAGCATATGATACAGAAGGTGAAATAAATAAGATTTGTAATTTCCTCTGTGTAAAGAAAAAAATATTTTTATGTCCCTTTCATGACCTTATATATCTGGCCACTAGGGGTCTCCCTTCTGGTCCAGACTGCATCCTGCCTACTGAAAAGCAAAGACTTTGGTCTCCTGGCAGGAGAATAAACTCAAATAGTGCTGTCTGGCCATAGGCAGTGAACATTACTCGCCTGTGTATGAAACAGGGAGAGCGAGTGCTATTCACTGCCTATGGTCAGACAGCTTTTTTTAAGTTTGGTCTCCTGCCAGGAGACAAAAGTCTGTGCTATTGAGCAGACAGAATGCATTCTGGACCAAAAGAGATACCCCTAGTGGCCAGATTTATAAGACCATAAAAGGGACATAAAAAGACATCCTTTTTACAGGGAGTAAATTACAAACCGTATTTAGTTTACCTGCTGTATAACATGCAAAAAAAATGATTTTAATGACAGTGCCCATTTAAGTCAAACTACCCCAGAGTAAGATGCATACTGTACCTGCACATGCACCCTTGAACTGAAAAACAACTCATGTAACTGTAGTCAATTTGTTGGGCTACGGGCCACATCACTGTCACAGAACTCCACCTACTTTCCAGAAAAGTATTGTCAGTGGTGCAGCTTTTTGTGAAAAAAAGAGGTAGTTTTAATACCCCCCCCCCCAAAGTATTTTTAAATTGATCTTGTACAGTAGAGCGTGGCTTTTGTTTAAAATGTGAAGAATTTATTATGTCAACAAGAAGTTCAAAGGACATTACATTAGATATGACCCACACTGGTTGTGTTGTATGGAATCTTGTGTGCTTCTTAGGTGCTTCTCAGTACTGCAGGATATACTTGTTGTGTCATTTTGAGCCTTGAGCAGATGCACAATACAAGCTTCATTTTAGCCCTTGGGTATTGTTAGCTATACTCATTCAACAAACAGCTTTTACCCCCGGCTTCTGCATAAATGCATATATTCATCTCGGCCAAATGTCCATGATTAATTTCAATGATGATATTGAGACAAGCTGCTGCTAGGTACCTCAGAGAGCACAAAAAATAACTGGTGTGTTTGAATCCAACATATGAAATTCCAATTCCATCAACAAATACCACTAGCAAATAGAGAAAGTCCAGCACCACAGCATTACTATACAAACAACTTATATTATTTCTCCAATATAAAAGCCCCATCCAGCCATGTGCATGGTGATTTATTAACTTACGCATTTTACTAACTTACTCAAATATGAAAGCAAAAAATGGATGGATCCCATTGAATTCACAAAAATCGAAAAACAGATTAGCCATGGTTATCTTCAACACCATAACCCAACACAGCAATGAGTATATCTGGTGACGGCTACCACAAGTGGAAAGTCTATGAAGCTTTGGTTCCTTAGTGTAGGAGGCATCAAAGAGATCACAGGGGGAGATTTATCAAAGCCTGTGTAGAGGAAGAGTGGTGTTGTTGCCCATATCAACCAATCAGTTTGCTTCTTTTATTTTTTTAAAATCTTCTGAAAAATGAAAAAGGCAATCTTATTGGTTGCCATGGGCAACTGCACCACTCTTCCTCTACATCAGTGGTCTCAAACTGTGGCTCTCTAGATGTTGCAAAACTTCAACTCCCAGCATGCCCGGACAGCCAACGGCTGTCCGGGCATGCTGGGAGTTGAAGTTTTACATGATCTGGGGGGGCCACAGTTTGAGGCCACTGATCTACACAGATTTTGATGAATCTTCCATAAATTGTGTATTAGGATTTTCATTGTCATGTTGTCCATTTATTGCAGTAGTATAGAGAAATGATTAAAATTTGCATAGTGACAAGGTACACTAGTTAAATCAGTAATTACACAGTGGCCCATATTTATCAAACTGTGTGAGAGGAAAAGTGGGGTGATGTTCCCACAGCAACCAATCATTACTCCGCTAACAAGCTCTGGTAAAGTGAAAACTGAGCTGTGATTGGTTGCTGTGGGAAAATTACTTTTTCTCTCACGCAGTTTGATAAATCTGGGCCAATAAAAGTAAATGAATTAGGTACCAAGTGGTAAAGTAAATTTATAATCATGTTAATATAGAAGATGCTTCATAAATGGCGAGGACATTCTGGATCTAAAAAAATAAAGCCTTACATTTCACCAGATTTTGATATTAAATTTAGACACTCTATTACCAACCAATGCACGATGATGCCACTTGGAATTATTTAGTTGGCTATCTGGATCCACATAAATCAATACTCAATCTGAGCCATCTGCAGCAAATTAATTTTTGATGGATTTTAACTTGTGTTTTTAATGCAGTTGGCACATGGGCATTCATGGCATCCACTCACTAGTTGGTAAACATTCATAAAATATATTCAAAAAATCATGGCCAATATTGCCTGCCAGCGTTTACCTGGTGTGAAGCATGAGGCACGGTTAGCTGTTCAATTCTCTGGTGAAAATGTTCTGAAAAAAACAAATTCTAAAGTATAGGCTGAATGTAGGATATCTGTGAAGAGCCCCTTTATAAAGGTGTCATATTCCATTACATAAGGGAATTAGATACATGAGATTAATGTTTTTATTTGCATAAATTTTTAAGAGTGTTGGGAAATCTAAACTAAAGCTTTTATCCTCATATCCCGTCTTCATATGCTGACCCCATATCCCCTCCTCATATCTCAACCTCATATCCTGTCCTCATATTTTGTCCTCATATCCCATCCTCATATGCTGACCCCATATCCCCTGCTCATATCTCAACCTCATATACCGTCCTCATATCCTGACCTCATATCCTGTCCTCATATGTGGCCCTCAAATGCCGACCTCATATGATGTCCTCATAGCCCGACCTCATATCTCAACCTCATATGCTGACCCCATATTCCCTCCTCATATGTCATCCTCATATCCCGTCCTCATATTTTGTCCTAATATCTAGTCCTCATATCCTGACCTCATATCCTGTCCTCATATCTAATCCTCATATCTCATCCTCTTATGCCATCCTCATATCCTGACTTTTTATCCCATCCTCATAGCCTGACTTTTTATCCCATCCTCATATCCTGACCTCATATTCTGTCCTTGAATCCCGACCTAATATCCCGTCCCCATATCTCATCCTCCTATCCTGTCCCCATGTCATGTCCTCATATCTTCTACTCATATATCTTCCTCAGGTAGGGCTTAGTTATGATGAAGAGATTGTAGGCCGAAAATAGAAGGAGGCATGGCTTTGTGTGAGAGAGAGTGATTTGAAAACCAGACTGATGCACTAAAAGGGTAGAAAATAAAAGGGGCGTGGTTTAATGTTTGGGAGTGGCTTTGTGAGAGGGGGCATGGCATGTGGGGAGGTCATGGATTGAAAACCGGACTGATGCACTCACCAGGAGATGCAGAGCGGATCTTGAGGAGTAAGGTATCGGAAGTCCAATCCTTCACAATAGGGGGTAGATAAGGGTTAATTTAACTTTCCTATGTTATTATTTGACATATAAGTAATATGTGCACCAAGTATTTTCGAAATATTATAGACTTGTATGGGACTTTGCCCTTATTTTGCATTTTCTTTACAGTTATAAAAATAATAATAATAATAATAATAATCTAAAACACAGGACACATTTTCATTCGGATGAGTAATCGACCTGGGAAACTTTTGCTTCTTCTTTCCAAAAATATTCAGCTTAAAAACTTTTCCCAACCTCGGTTTAAAGGCAGAAATATTTCTAAAGAAACTTCATATGTGGTTCTTGCCTTCCCTCCTTCCTGGAAACAGTCTTATGAGGTTTATGCACTATAATGTTATCATGCTGTGTTATTATTTTCTGTGTGCTTACATCTTGTGCTTTATACAACTACTCCAAATTTCTGTGTTCTCTTTCTACCACCCTCTATAGTTCAAGATATTCCTTATGATTTTGTAAAAATGCAATAAAAATAGAATTTCTCCAGCGATCAGTGGGGTTCTTAGCAGCCAGATTCCCACAGATCAAAAGTTTTGCCTTGTTTTTATGACATGCCAGAAGTTTTCTGAAACTACAAGTATACTATTAGTGTGTAGGAATCGCTGAACAGTCAATATTTTTTTTTTTTTACAGGATAGTCAGAATTGACAGCGATTTTCAGCATTCCTCAACCTGTCATTACAAAAAAAATAAACTTTTGACATGTCCTAGGGATATGTAAAAAGTTTTCTTGGTCGGGATCTGAGTGTTCAGACCTGACTGATCAAAAGGAAGAGCAGGGAGAGCGGCTATGCACTTCTCTCCTCTCCTGAGACCCTTTTGGTCATGTGACATAGAGTTGGAATGGTAACATGTTTCCTCTGGCTTGTTCTAGTGATCGGTCGAGTTCTAAACACCGACATATCAAAAGTTTTTTGTATTGACAAGCATCTTTTTTATCAAGTGATTTTTATACTTAAATACATTACCCACAATGCATTATTCCGTTACAGTGAAGCACAGCAGTGAGTTAAAAACATGGCATGCACCCTCTAGGGGTACCCAACTCTAATGTCTGAGAATGCTGCCACGTTAGAAAACATTTATACTACAAAAGGAACATGGTGGGAGTGGGCACAGTTAAAGATTGTGCATCAGAACCCAGGAGTTGTAACTGTGGGTATATGAATATACATATATACAATTAGCAGTAAACATGGGGATTAACTTGTAGGTTCCATTGTGAAACACACTGTTCCTCTACCTTGTGACCATGTCTCTAGTGCAGAGAATAGGCACAGTATAGTCGAAGGATTGTATATGTGAGTGTGGTGTCTCAGCACAGGATGTCTTCCTGTGGGCCAAAGTTTGCCTTGGGCATCCCTGATGCCATTGTGCTGGACCCACTAATCCATCTTATATTCTGTTATATTGCACTGTGTTGTAATACATTTTGAACTGTCTTTTTAAGGGAATGCTGCAGAGTGACTAAGATGACCCTGATACCCCAATGGGAACCCCCAACATTGCCCCTATAATGTAGGGGGGCAGGAGTTAGTCAGTCTAGCCTTAGTCTAGGCTTAGTCCCAGTCTAACTCCAGCTAGTCCTAGCTGAGGTGCAATTGGTGTAACAGTGTGGAGAAGTGTGTGAAGACGTAAGAGGAAGCCTAAGAAGAAAACTCTCAAATCTGCAGCCACGCCAATCTCAGGAGAACCCCATCATTTAGGTGAATGTCAAAGCGCAAAACTCTTGGGGAAAAATAGTCTTCAATCAGTCAGTACCAAGTCTCTCAATTCAGTATAGGCATTCAATTTTCTTAGATATTCAGTCTCAGCAACTACAAGTCCCATTAAGGAGACAGGCTTCCCTTAATACCATTTTAACACCTGCCACAGTAAAGATAGTTATCCGTGACCTTACATTGCTATCATCGTCCCTGTATTTGGCCCAGAAAAAGATATCATAACCTTGGACCTTGTATGTAAAAGGTGCTCTGGCATCATGAAGTGAACATCTTACTCACATTCCACCTGTGTCACCACATGAGTTTAAGATTGGGGGACCATACCAAGATATAGTTAGCCTAGAGCATGTGGATTTGATGTGGGTTTTGCATTAAGTAGTGTGTAACAATAATGTTGATATTTATGTTTAGTATTATGAGAATAAATTTTCAAGATTTTCAAGCTAAAAAATCAATCTAAAAGAAAGATGATCACACAGTCTGGAACTTTCTGGACAAATGCCAGAGTAAGAATTTGTCCATCTAGCACCATGAAGTTTTCTCCATTAAGTCCGAAAAACTTGTTTCTATTACTATGCATAATTTAAGTTAATGCCAAGAAAGTTTTTTTTAGCTCAGTTTTTACATTGCTATTGTTCTTTCCAAAATAGTATATGTTGTTTAATACTGGTATTTCCTGCCAACATTGGCATATATTGGATATATCTGAATAATAAGGGTATGTTCACACAGGCAAAACCTGCATGTTTTTTGACACAGAAACCAGGACAATTTCTATGCAAAAGACCCCATGTTGTCACTTTAGAAAACCTCTAGTGACTTCAATGGAAGACACAGAGCCATGAAAAAGTCAGATTTTTTACTTTCTATAAAAGCAATGGGAGCTTCAAGGGTGGCCATTACTTAGAGAAATCATGTTTCAGTACTAAAGATGGGACCATTTATTATCTGTGTGAGAGTACCTTAAAGGGGTACTGTGGAGGAAAGAAAACGTTTTTAAAAGTTTAAAAGGTTTTTTTTTTTGTTTTAAGTTAACAGGAGGCAGAAAGTTATACAGATCTGCATATTACTTCCTTTCAGTACTTATCAGCTGGTGTATGCTCCAGAGGAAGTTGTGTAGTTCTTTCTAGTCTGACCACAGTGCCACCTCGGTCTGAATCATGAACAGTCCAGCGCAGGAGCAAAGCCCTATAGCAAACTTCTACTGCTTTGGACAGTTCCTCACACAGACAGAGGTGTCATCAGAGAGCACAGTGGTCCGACTGGAAAGAACTACACAACTTCCTCTGTAGTATACAAAAGCCGATAAGTACTGGAAAGATTAAGATTTTAAAATAGAAGTACTTTACACATCTGTACAACTTTCTGCCACTAGTTGATTTGAAATGTTTTTTTTTCTCTAGAGTACCCCTTTAAAGGGGTAATTCAGGATTAGAAAAATATTGCTGCTTTCTTCCAGAAACAGTGCCACTCTTGTCCTTGGTTGTACGAGTTATTGCAGTTCAGTTCAGTGATTGGAGCAAAGTTGTAATATCACACACACCCTGAGGAAAGGTGTAATTCTATGTTTTCCCAATCCTGGATAACTCCTTTAAAGGGGTACTCCTCCCCTAGACATCTTATCCCCTATCCAAAGGATAGGGGATAAGATGTCAGATCGCGGGGGTCTCGCTGCTGAGGACCCCCGGGATCTCGGCTGCAGCACCCACCTGTACAGCTTCCGGCAATGCCGGAAGCCGTACAGGTGGGTGCTGCAGCTGAGATCCCGGGGCTCCCCGGCAGCGGGACCCCCGTGATCTGAAATCATATCCCCTATCCTTTGGATAGGGGATAAGATGTCTAGGGCTGGAGTACCCCTTTAAAGCTTTTAGTCAACATTTTTATTCAGAAATGCCATTGCAATGACGAAAACATGACAAAAATACTAAAATAAAAATAAGATACTAGGGTATTTTTAGCCACTTTTTACTCTGACTACCATCACATTGTCACAAGCAAGTGGCTGCGATAATGATATCAATACTATGCTACATGACAGCGACTTTCTTTTCTTTTCTTTTTTTCCTTTTTAATCTCTTTATCACCCTATTTCTTAACAAGCTATTGCACTTAAGTATTCAACATCATTAAAAGGTTTTTGAAGCTCATATTATTTCAGTGGCAGCACACAGCGACTAGAACATTGCAGAATATTAAAATGAATGTTCTCTAATTATTTTATGAATGCGGGAAAAAAAGAGTGAAAGCTTGAACTTTATGTCCCAAATGATTTGGAGACTTTAAATGAAAATTTACATCATTGTATAACGGAAAGAAAAAAAAAATATGTTACAAAAGTTGTCGACAAATTTCCATAAGAATGGGATAAAAACAAGCTTTGCTTCATTTTAATATAGCGATAAAAATTACACTGAGGAGGAACTTGACAAGCACACCTGAATCATTTAATGAGCTTGGCTCGACAAATTCTGATCCTTCAGTCACAAATCTTTTAATCTTTCAATTTCGAAACTCCTTGCTATCCACTTAGAAATCCCCCTTTCGTGCTGACAATTAGGTATTCCGTTCATGAGTATGTGTGAATGAGACCTGAGAATTGTCTATATATTTATTATTCCTGGGGCTCTTAGCATTTCATAGTGTTTTTGTTTAAAATTTAAATGCTCTTCAGCTTTGGGAAGGTTTGGGGGGGGGGGCGTGGATGATAGGAAATCACAATAAGAACATTAGATATATTTCCACAATCCGTATGCTGTTTACCCTTTTAAGGATTTGATTGAATGTCCAATTGAGATTCACACAGGAGCAGGGACTTCTGTCAAAAGAAAGGAATCCCCCCATTTCTGTACACTGTATGCAACACCTCTAAATTAAATTGTAGCAAATGTACTGATGCATTCAGGATCGCTTTACTTTTGGGCAGCCATAAAGCCATACACAGAGCACCTGGCCCAGCATATCAACTATATTTAAGTGGCAAGGCTTACATACACCACTGCTTACCTCTGGTAAGGAATAGTGTATGCCTTAAAGGGGTTTTCCAGGAATATTTATTTTTAACAGCATACAAAATGACTGTTGTCTCTGATTTTTCCCAGCTTGCAATGCAGCCGAGACCTTACTCACCAGTCAGCTGATGACAGGGAGCCTGTCTGCTTCAATGGGGGGAGTGATCGTGTGGTGAGAGAGGTATCAAATGCAACTAATGCAACAGCTGTAGGCAGCCTGATTGAAAACCACAGGTCTTTTGTTTCAATGGGTGGGGTGGTTGATGTGTGGGAGGGAGGAAAATGGAATTGTGGGATTTTTAGTCAAAAAAAGAAAAGTCAAACAGTAAATACAAGTTCACAAAAAGCTAGCCACAGTGTTATGGTAATCTCATGACATAGCCATTTAGCCCCAAGACAAGTGCAGATCCTTCCTAAGCATGTCTATTACTGTCTGCCAGATACGTACTAAAATCACCTTATGGTGGATAACCCCTTCAATTCTCAGCAGGAGTGTAGTTATAGGAGGAATAGAAGTTACATCGGGGCCATAGTGCCTAAGGGGACCCCAAAGCACATCTGTCCTATTAGAGACCAGTATGTTAATTGACACATGGGGCCCTGTTGCAAGTTTTGCATCGGGGCCCAGAAGCTACAAATGTAGCATTTGTAAGTACTTTTTATGGTACCCTATACTACACAGTGTACTGCCCAGTAAAAGCAGCAATGAATACAGCTGTTTAAATGCCCCAGCAAATTGCCCAGAACATGCCCAAAAAACTTGGATTTGGAGATTTAATTCAGGAGGGGGGGGGGGGATTTGGTGGAAAATTTAATTTAAACCTTTCTGTTTGTTCATCTATATTTATCAGTCAGGTATATATGTCATCCACGTGCACCATTTATCAATCAATACCTGTCTATGGTTGTAAGGCCCCTTTCACACTATAAAGTTGTTCCGTTAAAAGATGCTTTATAAATATCCGTTAGAAAAGCCTTAATAATGGATGTTAATGGTGTGATACAAAATCCCATTCAAGTCTATGGGATTTTTTGATTATCCGATATGTCCCGTTATAGCCTGTCATGAATAACGCATGTTATTTGTGACGGAAGAAAAAACGGCACATGCACTAATTTTTCTTCCATCACCAGAAATGGGTAAATTAACGGCCGTTATTTTTAACATTGAAGTCTATGGCAAACGGATGAGCCTTTATGTCATCCTTTTGCACCTGTGCGATCAATCCCTCATAGTACCAGCAGCCGGCCGGCCCAATGATGCTAATAGAAATACTTTTCATTCATAGCGCTGTAGGGGTAAATATATTATATATATATATATATATATATATATATATATATATATATATATATATATATATATATGCGCTGGGGCAGACAAATATATAGCATTATCTGCCACCCACAGCGCTTCTATATACATATGCCGCCACAGCGGTATGTATGGAAATATCTCTATCAGCATCAGTGGGCCGGCTGGCTGTTGGCATTATGCGCCGCTGATAGATATAGTTTTCAGATATGGCATATGGTGGCATATTACGACAAATGCGCTGTGGGGGGAGATTATATATATATCAAGGCTTGAACTGTGAGCCGCTCACCATCAGCACGCCCACCTCTCCACCTGTGCCACGGGCCGACCGATACCGCCTCCGGCTAGATGCTTGTACGAAAAGAACAATAAGGTCCGGCACTAGAGTGGTTGCAGGTAAAAACTGTTTGTTGCTTTATTGAAGATATCGAAGTACATTTCGCAATAATGCTGAATTGTAGACTGCCAAACAATCACAAAATACAATTTAAAATACAAAAAGTACAAGTCACATGACTGTCCTCGTCATCATTAGAATCGTGCACATATAAAATCCGGAATTGGATTCCATTCAATGATCACCATATAATGTCCGTTCACATTAGGTAGATAAAATACACTGCGTTTATATCTATGACATTATAAACTATCAATACTGGAAAAGAGAATGTTCTTTATGATACTTATAATTGATATTTATTGTTATTGCTATGATTCTAACTTTTCTCATCATTATTATGCAAAACCGTAGTGCAAATAATTTCAGTGGGAACTGGACATATGACTTGTTACATGTTTTTATATGGTGATCATTGAATGGAATCCAATTCCAGGTTTTATAGGTGCACGATTCTAATGATGACAAGGACAGTCATGTGACTTGTACCTTTTGTATTTTAAATTGCATTTTGTGATTGTTTGGCAGTCTACGATTAAGCATTATTGCAAAACGCATCAGGCTTCCAGCTTTGTACTGTGGTATCTTCAATAAAGCAACAAACTGTTTTTACCTGCAACCACTCTAGTGCCGGACCTTATTTTTCTTTTTATATATATATATATATATATATATATATGCAGATGAAGTCAGGCTGCTCACCACTCTCGCGTTTGCTGCACTATCTCGTGCTACGGACACCGGTACCGCTCCCGGCTTAGTAGAAGTCACACAGGAAAAAAAGGAGAGGCCCCACTATTGGAACCAGAGTCTCACCTAGTCTATTTACTAGTCAAAAGGAAAGTGCAAAGGACCGGGACTGGTTGAGGAATATAGGTAATCGTAAATGCGGTCATACCAGATGCATCACATGTACACACATGGTAAATTCAAATACCGTAACGTCTTGTACAACAAATAGGACATACAATATACACCAGTATATCAATTGTAACACTAAATCTATTATATACGTAGCAGCATGTATTGTTTGCAATTTGCAGTATGTAGGATGCTCGGGTAATTCATTAAAAGTGAGGTTTAGGAAACATATTACGGATGCTAAAAGTAGCTTAACAAGCATTTCTATGCTGTCACGTCACTTTAGGGAGTCCCACTCAGGGGACACCACCCATCTACGAGTATTGGGGGTAGAAAAAGTCACCTTAGGACCTAGGGGAGGCAATCTTAGAAAGAAACTATATAATAGAGAGGCACATTGGATGTTCCTTTTGGGAACAAGATACCCGCAAGGGTTAAATAAAAGATTGGATTTAATGTTAACGTGTGCATAAATTAAATAAGAGAATATAGTTGATGTATACAATTTATTACTAATCACGTATGTTTAGTTCCCGGTCCAATATGTACTCTTCGTTTCTTGTGTATATATAATACATTTTGGATTGTCGCAAATTATAGGGGAATGTTCACACGGTGAGATGCACATTGTGCGGTTATTGATCTATATATAAATATTTCGGATCTTGATGTGTAGGTATAGTTCAAACTATTTATTTCGGTAAACATGTACTTCTAAATTAATATGTTAGGAGTAGCCGTATTAGTCCAGTGATGCAAAAAGCAAAATCATCGGTAGTACAACATTAGTGGAGAATGGACATTAAGTTAATGTCCATTCTCCACTAATGTTGTTTTAACCCCTGCATATTTTGTGAGATAGAACCTGTGTTTTCTCCTTGTGAGCTCAGAAATGCTTATGACTTGATAAAGGGAGGAATCCCGAAAGCTTGTCTCTACAAAATCTTGTTAGTCCAATAAAAAAGGTATTACAAGATACTGCAACTACCGATGATTTTGCTTTTTAAATTAATATGAATATCCGTGATATTTGATAAACTAGTTTTTAGATCATTCGAGGTTGAAATTTAAATGTTAATCAAAATTTGAAATTTAAAGCCGCATTGTCTGCACCCCTGTGTGAACTCTCTCCGAACGACCAAATGTGATCATGATTCCCAATGCCATGTTTTGTAACCAACTGTTTTTAATTAAGATTCATGTGGTCATGTGACCAAACTCATGTGTATTTTAACCTGCATTATTGAGTGTATGTCTATCTACGACTAAGCACCTGAGTGTGCGAAACGCGTCAGATTGTGTCGTGCCTTAAGCGTGTGAATAAAGCCATTGACAAGTTTTACCTGCATCTTCCCGAGTGCCGGACGTTTTTTCCTGTGTGATATATATATATATATACACATGCGCTGTGGGGTCATGTCTTTATTAATGCGCTGCGGGGTATATATATATATATATTCACAGTGTAGGGTCCGTCCCAAGGAGGCCATCTTATCGCGGTGGGACGGTCCAAGCTATTTGACCGCCGGCGGAGACAAATTTGCGAGCTAAGTGCCTCACTATTTGATAGTTTCACATTTGCATCTATTACACCATAGCTGTATAGCTCTCCATGTTTTAACTGCATATTCATGTTTCACCTATATCCTTGTGCTGGCAGTGTGCTGCTGCATTCTTCTGTTGCTGTATATCTAGCCTAGTAGCGTGCACCTGTAGGCCAGGTCCATATAATAGTTTGGTATCAACTAAAGTGCTGGCTGACTTATTCTTTGTCTGTATTGCACATACGGGGGAGTGGCTACCTCCATGTTGGCCTTGCACCCCACCCACCTCTATCAGGTGTGTATATAAGGTGTCTTGGATGTTCCAGACCCTGCCATGCTTACTGAACTGTTCACACAGAGGCATATTCACAGTGTAGGGTCCGTCCCAAGGAGGCCACCTTATCGCGGTGGGACGGTCCAAGCTATTTGACCGCCGGCGGGAACAAATTTGCGAGCTAAGTGCCTCACTATTTCATAGTTTCACATTTGCATCTATTACACCATAGCTGTATAGCTCTCCATGTTTTAACTGCATATTCATGTTTCACCTATATCTTTGTGCTGGCAGTTAAAAGTGTAGCTTTATTCCATCCAAAGAAAACAACGTTTCAGCTGACTCACTCAGCCATTTTCAAGCTTGAAAATGACTGAGTAAGTCAGCTTAAACGTCGCTTTCTTTGGATGGAATAAAGCTACACTTTTTTTCACCATAACCTTATTTTGAGTGCTGCAAATATTTTCTTTTGTATCTTAAGAGTCCTGGACCAAGACTGTTTTGCTTGCTGGCACCTACTCTTATGCATTTTTGGTAAGGCTGTTTCACAACTTTGGATATATATATATATATATATATATATATATATATATATATATATATAAATGCGCCGGTGGGGGGTATATATGTATAAATGCGCTGGCGGGGGTCATATGTTTATTAATGTGCTGCGGGGGTAAATATATAAGTATATAAAGCAAGCATAGTGCAGCACTCCAATGTAACAATGCGGTGGGTGCACGCAGTATAACATCCAGGTCTCAGGCACCACATAACTAGATAGTAGGAAGTAACTGCAGCACACCAGATGAACGGTGAAAAAAACTGCGTTTATTCCATCAAAGCAGATGCAACGTTTCAGTCGCCCAACAAGGCCATTTTCAAGCTGCAGTTACTTCCTACTATATATATATATATATATATATATATATATATATATATATATATGCACTAGTGGGGCTCATATTTTTATTAATGCGCTGGTGGGGGTATATATATATATATATATATATATATATATATGCGCTGGCGGGGGTAATATCTTTATTAATACGCTGTCGGGGCATATTATAAATGTGCTGGGGGGCTAGATATATAGGCTATATGTCTACCCCCCCCCCCCCGGCAGAGCTATATATCTTGCCGCCACAGCGCTTTTAATATACATGTGGTCCCCGCTCCCACTCACAATGTTCATTTTAAAAACCCCATGGAGAGCCCTGAATGGCTCTTCGGTACCAGCCATTCAGGGCTCCCCACAGCGGATCTAAAAATGAAAGTTAAAACACACAATACATCGAAGGGTTGCTGATCAGAAGTGAGACCCGGTGCGATCAATCCCTCAGCCCCTGTACTACAACCATCATCATGGAACAGACTCTGTTCCATGATGGGGGTAGTAGTACAAACACTAATATAGCCTCCCCAGCTACCGGTAGACTCCCGCAGCCAGGGAATTACTATTCCCATGATGGAAACAAGACTGTTCCATGATGGGAGTAGTAGTAGCCCCGGCTGTGGGAGTCTGTAGGCAGAGGTGTTAAAACGACCGTACATGAAAATGTTATAACGGGTCTTAAATGGGCACTGTCCCCAACTTTATTTTTTGATATGTTGTAGTACTTATGTACTACAACATATCTCTAATATATTGTCATTATATTTTTTTTAATATCAGGGTGAAATTTATGTTTAAAAACCGGCCACTAGGGGTCACCCTCCTAGTGGCCGGCTGCAACCTGGCATGACATCACGCCTGAAAAAGGACTGATTTTGGCCTGGCAATCAGTCCTTTTTCATTTAGGCTGCTCTCGTTCCCTGCCTGTCAATCAGACAGGCGGGAGCGAGCGCATTGGCTCCCCGGCCACTGGCTAGGAGGCCACTCCTCCCACCCATGTCGTCGCCGCCGCTGTCCCTGCACGCCCGCTGCCAGACTCTGCAGGTATCAGAACGGAGGGAACGGGGTATGCGGGACAGGGGGTTTATGATGGAGGGAACGTGATATGCGGGGGGGGGGGGGGGTTGTGATAAAGGGAACGGGGTGATGGAGGGAACGGGGTATGGGGGTTTGTCGGAGGGAATGGGCTAGCGCCGTAGCGCCGCATGGCACTAACTTATAGTTTATCTACACAGGATGCCTCCAGCTGTTTCACTACTACAACTCCCAGCATGCCCTGACAGCCAATAGATGTCAGGGCAAGCTGGGAGTTGTAGTAGTGAAACTCTGGAGCCACCTTGTGTAGATAAACTAAGGGAGGAAGTGTTGTCCCCAGCAGGCTTCAGTGACGTGGTGCCTGCTGGAGAAGTCTGCCTGGTAGTGAGCACACTACCAGGCAGACAAAAAGTTATTTTTAATATAATAAAAAAAAAATTTAAAACCAGGGAGGGGGTTAGGGATAGATTGGCAATAGGCAGGGACATAAAAAAAAAATAGGATGGTGGGAGCTACCCTTTAATGGATGAATATGCCCCTTATTTTGACAGATGTTATTCAGCCATTAGCACCCGTTATTTCATCCGTTATTATACATCCATTTTTACACAGAAAACGGATGTTTAACCTCTTAAGGATGTAGGGCGTACCTGTATGCCCTATGCCCGTTCCCGGTGGTTAAAACGTGGTCACGCCTGGGCTAACAGCTCGTGGCATCGATCGTTGTGGCGCATGCTGTTAACCCGTCAGACGTGGCGATCAAAGTTGACCGCCACGTCTGAAAATGAAAGTAAGTGCTTCCCGGCAGCTCAGGCGGGCTGATCGGGACATTGCGATAAAATCGCGATGTCCCGATCAGCTAGGACGCAAGCGGAGGTCCCCTTACCTGTCTCTGCGGCATCCAATCGGGGTTTGATTGCTCCAAGCCTGAGCTACAGGCTTGAGCATTTGAGCCCCTATCTCACTGATCCGTGCAAAGCTATGGCTTTGCAGGGATCAGCATAAGAGATCAGTGTGTGCAGTGCTAAAGGTCCCTATGGGAGCTATAACACTGCAAAAAAAGGGAAAAAAAGTTAACAAAGGTCATTTAACCCCTTCCCTAATAAAAGGAATATAAAAAAAAATATATTGTTAATTAAATTGAATAAAAATTGAATAAAAAGCGATCAAAAAGTCCGAAGAATACAAAAATGGTACCAATAAAAACTTCAGAACATGGTGCAAAAAATGAGTCCTCATACCGGTCCCTACGTGGAAAAATAAAAAAGTTATAGGGGTCAGAAGATGAGAATTTTTAACATATAAATTTTCCTGCATGTAGTTAGGATTTTTTTCCCAAGTCCGATCATATCCAACCTATATAAGTAGGGTATCATTTTAACCTTATGGACCTACAGAATAAAGTTAAGGTGTTATTTTTACCGAAAAATGCATTGCGTAGAAACGGAAGTCCCAAAAATCTACAAAATGACATTTTTCTTCAATTTTGTCGCACAATGAATTTTTTTCTGTTTCACCATGGATTTTTGGGTAAAATGACTAATGTCACTGCAAATTAGACTTGGTGGCACAAAAATAAGCCATCATATGGAATTTTATGTGCAAAATTGAAAGCGTTATGATTTTTAGAAGGTGATGAGGAAAAAATTAAAATGCAAAAACGGAAAAACCCTGCGTCCTTAAGGGGTTAATAACGGATGAATGCTCATAGTGTGAAAGAAGCCTAATACTTATTTAAATGTGAGACCAAAGTTCCTCAATAGTTTAATTACAAAAGGTATTTAATGCTCCCGCTATGAGAGACCTGTCATGTTTCCCCATTTCCACATCAAATTTTGCAATTAAGAAATCCAGCAGGATGTATCCCTTCAGGATCACTGCTATGTAATAACACTGTTGTCAAACACTATTGATTTACTGACACTCAGAAAGTGAAATACGGTCTAGCTCCACATATGCCATTTTCAGCATTGAATTGAATTTCTCCTATAAAAGTCATAAACCAGTGCAATGTTCAAGGCCTGTATAAGAAACTGCAATACAATGCACTCTTGCATGAGGTATATTTTCATTCAGCTCTGTTAAACGGCAAAATAACACAGAACTAAGATTATGAAATGTTTTTTAAGAGAGTACTTACACAAGAGATACAGCTGTAGGAATGCTGTACAGCTGTAAACAATTCATAAAAAATATCTAATAATATATATATATATATATATATATATATATATATATATATATATATGAAACTGTCATGAGATATTTATACTATACAATTCTATACAGATGTAGTGTCAGCCAAACAGATAGTGGCAGCACGTTTTATCATTATTGTAGTCGGTTCCATGCAAATAGCATGGTCTGCTGTTGCTCTGTTACATTCTTATATAATCACCTATAGGTTGAGATGAGATGTTATGAGCATGTAGAGAAGATTTACTTAAAGGGGTATTCTGGGCAAAAACATTTTATCCCCTATCCAAAGGATAGGGGATAAGATGTCTGATCGCAGCGTCTCCAGTTTCGGAAACCTCTGGGTTTCCGGGACTGGGGACATGACTGGGGACGGGTTTCCGGGACTGGGGACATGACATCATGCCACGCCCCCTCCATTCATGTCTATGGGAGGGGGAGTGACAGCCATCACGCCCCCTCCCATAGACATGAATGGAGGGGGCGTGGTGTGACATCACGTCCCCAGTCCCGGAAACCCGGAGGTTTCTGAAACTGGAGACACGGCTCCCACATAGAATGCGGGTGCTGCAGGGAGATCGTGGGGGGTCCTATCGGCGAGCCCGCCGCAATCAGACATCTTATCCCCTATTCTTTGGGGATAGGGGATGAGTGAAAAGTGAAAGAGAAAGCTTCCTGGCAGGTCAGTCTGCTGATCAGGACCATCACGGTAAAATTGTGATGTCTCGATCAGCTAGGATGCATCAGGAGGGTCCCTTACCTGCCTCCTGTGCATTCGATCAGAGATTGATTGCTCCAAGCCTGAAATCCAGGCTTGAGCAATCAACCTCCGGTAACACTGATCAATACATTGCAATTTAATGGCATTGATCATTGTATTGAATAAATGTACTGCATATTATAGTTCCCTATGGGAGCTATAACATTGCAAAAATAGTGAAAAAAAAGTTAAGAAAGATGATTTAACCACTTCCCTAATAAAAGTTTTAATCACCCCCCTTTTCCCATAAATAAAAAAACGGTGTAAATGAAAATAAACATATGAACGTAAATATACATAAAAGTATGAACTATAAAAATGTATTGTTAATTAAACCGCACGGCCAATGGTGTACGCGCAAAAAAATTCCAAAGTCCAAAATAGCATATTTTTGGTCCCTTTTTATACCATAAACATCAAAAAATTGATCAAAACAAAAATGGTACTGAAAAAATGGTAGTTCAGATCACGGCGCAAAAAATAAGCCATCACACCGCCCCATACGTGGAAAAATACAAGATTTATAGGGGTTAGAAGAGGACAATTTTAAACATGTAAATTTTCCTACATGTAATTATGATTTTTTTTCAAAAGTAATACAAAATTAAACCTACCGTATATACTCGAGTATAAGCCGACCCGAGTATAAGCCGAGACCCCTAATTTCAACCCAAAATCCCAGGAAAAGTTATTGACTCGAGTATAAGCCTAGGGTGGGAAATACCTCATCCCCCCCTGTCATCATCCAGACCCGTCATTAACATCCTCATCATCCCCTTGTCATCATCCCACACATCCCCCCTTCATCATCCCCTTGTCATCATCCCACACATCCCCTTATCCCACACATCCCCCCTTCATCATCCCCTTGTCATCATCCCACACATCCCCTTATCCCACACATCCCCCCTTCATCATCCCCTTGTCATCATCCCACACATCCCCCTTCATCATCCCCTTGTCATCATCCCACACATCCCCTTATTATCCCACACATCCCCCCTTCATCATCCCCTTGTCATCATCCCACACATCCCCTTATCATCCCACACATCCCCCCTTCATCATCCCCTTGTAATCATCCCACACCCCCCCCCTTCATCATCCCCACCCCCCTTCATCATCCTCTTCTCATCATTCGCCCTCAGTGGTCTTCAACCTGCGGACCTCCAGAGGTTTCAAAACTACAACTCCCAGCAAGCCCGGGCAGCCATCGGCTGTCCGGGCTTGCTGGGAGTTGTAGTTTTGAAACCTCCGGAGGTCCGCAGGTTGAAGACCACTGCGGCCTTCAACATGCGGACCTCCAGAGGTTTCAAAACTACAACTCCCAGCAAGCCCGGGCAGCCATCGGCTGTCCGGGCTTGCTGGGAGTTGTAGTTTTGAAACCTCCGGAGGTCCGCAGGTTGAAGACCACTGCGGCCTTCAACATGCGGACCTCCAGAGGTTTCAAAACTACAACTCCCAGCAAGCCCGGGCAGCCATCGGCTGTCCGGGCTTGCTGGGAGTTGTAGTTTTGAAACCTCCGGAGGTCCGCAGGTTGAAGACCACTGCGGCCTTCAACATGCGGACCTCCAGAGGTTTCAAAACTACAACTCCCAGCAAGCCCGGGCAGCCATCGGCTGTCCGGGCTTGCTGGGAGTTGTAGTTTTGAAACCTCCGGAGGTCCGCAGGTTGAAGACCACTGCGGCCTTCAACATGCGGACCTCCAGAGGTTTCAAAACTACAACTCCCAGCAAGCCCGGGCAGCCATCGGCTGTCCGGGCTTGCTGGGAGTTGTAGTTTTGAAACCTCCGGAGGTCCGCAGGTTGAAGACCACTGCGGCCTTCAACATCATCCAGCCCCCTCTCACCCCCTTTAGTTCTGAGTACTCACCTCCGCTCGGCGCTGGTCCGGTCCTGCAGGGCTGTCCGGTAAGGAGGTGGTCCGGTGAGGAGGTGGTCCGGGCTGCTATCTTCACCGGGGGCGCCTCTTCTCCGCGCTTCCGGCCCGGAATAGAGCCGTTGCCTTGACAACGACGCATCTGCGTCGTTGTCAAGGCAACGTGACTATTCTGAGGCCGGGCCCGAAGCGCTTAGAAGAGGCCTCCCCGGTGAAGATAGCAGCCCGGACCACCTCCTCACCGGACCACCTCCTTACCGGACAGCCCTGCAGGACCGGACCAGCGCCGAGCGGAGGTGAGTACTCAGAACTAAAGGGGGTGAGAGGGGGCTGGATGATGTTGAAGGCCGCAGTGGTCTTCAACCTGCGGACCTCCGGAGGTTTCAAAACTACAACTCCCAGCAAGCCCGGACAGCCGATGGCTGCCCTGGCTTGCTGGGAGTTGTAGTTTTGAAACCTCTGGAAGTCCGCAGGTTGAAGACCACTGCGGGTGGGGGAGTTCACTTGAGTATAAGCCGAGGGGGGTGTTTTCAGCACGAAAAATCGTGCTGAAAAACTCGGCTTATACTCGAGTATATACGGTATATAAGTAGGGTATCATTTTAATCATATGGACCTACAGAATAAAGATAAGGTGTCAATTTTACCGAAAAATGTACTGCGTAGAAATGGAAGCCCCCAAAATTACAAAATGGAGTTTTTCCTTCCATTTTGACCCACAATGATTTTTTTTCCGTTTTGCTGTAGATTGGGTAAAATGACTGACGTCATTACAAAGTAAAATGGGTGGCGCAAAAAATAAGCCATCATATGGATTTTTAGGTGCAAAGTTTAGTTTAGTTGACAGATAAGTGACATCTGTGCCAAGTTTCATGGAAATATCTTAAGCAGTTTGGAAGTGATGTTGGAACATGCATACATAATTACACACAATGAGTTTTACATATATAGTTATATAAATTGTATTACTTTAATGTGTTTGTTAACAATGACAATTATCCAGATAATCACCTGTGCATGATTCTACCACCAAAAATTGGGTATTCATCTTTTTGAAGATCTATGAATTTTTACAAAGTCCAAGTCAAAGGATGATACCCTGCCATGATTCATCCTTCTGCACTACTATTAAAAACCCTGAAAAGCATTTCAAACAAGAACTAATGACAAGTGACACAGAATAGCTGTCTATGAAGAAATAAAATATGAAAAAACAACTGTGGCACTTTCAATTCTGATACATAAAGTTTTACAAGAATGACCTTGTGCTTGATGTAGTCAAAACTAGAACAACATTTTAATGGATTTTTCCTAGACACAAGAGAAATAAACTAGATAAATGTCTCATAAATTTTAGACTTTTCTGTAGACACTGAGCCTTGCGTATTAAAACTAGAGGTGACAAACAAAGAAACAAAAGAGTTGTGCAAAATAACTACTCAAATGCCTTACTTTATTTTATTTTTGAAACTAAAGAAAGTAATGTTTCTCCTTGTGGAGAGCATCACAAAGTTGTGTGGAGGCTTATAGGCCATTCATGCTCCACAGGGAATTCTGGGGAGAAAGGATATGTAAAGTAGATTTCACGCCACCTTTTAAGGAAGCTTTCCCTTAAAATACCCATATCCTTTCTTGTTAGAATTCCCAGTGGAGCGTGAAAGGCCTAAAAGTCTCCATATGTCTTCACAACACTCTCCTCAAGGGGAAACCCTTTGATCCCACATTAATAGGCCTCTCACTAGCCAGCCAGCACCCTGCTTTGTACTGGGGCAATAACCTCAAAACCAATGGGTATATGTTTCTTCTTCTGAAGTGATCAGTGCCGCACGCTATTAACCCTTTAAACGTGGTGTTCAAAGTTGATTGCCGCATCTAAAGTGAATCTAAACTACCCCCAGCTAGCTCAGGGGGCTGTTCGGGACTGCCACGGTGAAATCACGGCATCCCGAACAGCTGTAGGACACGAGAAGGGTCCGCTTACCTGCCTCCTCGCTGTCCAATCACTGAATGACTGCTCAGTGCCTGAAATCCAGGCATAAGCAGTCAAGAGGCAGAATCATTGATCAATGGTTTCCTATGATAAACCATAGATCAATGGAAAAGATCAGTGTGTGCAAAAAAAAGTGGAAAAAAAGTTAATAAAGATCATTTAACCCCTTCCCTAATAAAAGTTTGAATCTTTCCCATAAAAAAAAACTAAAACTGTGTAAATAAAAATAAAAATAAACATATGTGGGATCGCCATGTGCGGAAATGTCCGAATTATAAAAATATATAATTAATTAAACCGGATGGTCAATGGTGTACGCGCAAAGAAATTCCAAAGTCCAAAATGGCATGTTTTTGGTCACTTTTTGTATCATGAAAAAAAATGAATAAAAAGCGATCAAAAAGTCTGATCAAAACAAAAATGGTACCACTAAAAACTTCAGATCATGGTGCAAAAAATTAGCTCTCTAACCGCCCCATACATGAAAATTTTTTAAAGTTATAGGGGTTAGAAGATGACAATTTTAAACATTAAATTTTTCTGCATGTAGTTATGATGTTTTCCAGAAGGATGACAAAATCAAACCTATATAAGTAGGGTATCATTTTAATCGTATGGACCTACAGAACAAAGATAAGGTGTCATTTTTACTAAAAGGAATGTGCCTAAAAACAGAAGACCCAAAATTACAAAATCGTGTTTTTTCTTCAGTTTTGTCACACAATGATTTTTTTTTCTGTTTTGTCGTAGATGTTTGGGTAAAATGACTGATGTCATGTTGGTGGTGCAAAAAAATAAGCCATCATATGGATTTTTTAGGTGCAAAATTTAAAGAGTTATGATTTTTTTAAAGGTAAGGAGGAAAAAATGAAAGTGCAAAAATGGAAAAAACCCTGGTCCTTAATTGGTTAACACAGACACTATCTGGGCACTTTCCTCTTTTTATTACAAAACTTCAATCATCTTACAAATGCTACCAGTACTTCATAACTCAATTGACCATCACACCAATGTAATATAGTTCAGTCCTGAGATAACTATCAAGGGATTTTGCTACAGTACCACTTTCATGTAACATGCACCACAATTTGTACAACAAGCGGCACCATAAACTCTTTCCTTTGTCCTATCGCTAATTGTGGAAATCCCTGACAAAGAATAATATCTACATTCTATTTTTCCAGATTTCCAAGATTAATTTATTTCCCTTTTTGCATTATCTCTTTTTAGGGTAATAACTACCAATGTAGTGAGTACAATCAGTGCTATGGGTGCAACAAGAATGGGCACAGCCATTGTGGGGGACACAGCCATTGAATTTAACCCCTTCCCGCAGAATGGCATATATAAACGATGGGTTGTGCAGTGCGTTCGCGCATCCCGACGTTTATAAATGACATTCAGTTAACCCGGCGATGCGCAGCATCGCACGGGTTAACAAGCAGAAGTCCCGCTGTTTCCAGCAGGGGAAAACTTCTGCTTCACCCCCAGGACCATCCATCAATGGTCCTGGTCAGCGATCACTGTGATTGGTCCCTGTGGACCAATCACAGTGATCTGGGGTGAAAGTTCAGATCCCCCGCACTGCCCGCCCCTGGAAGTCGGGCAGAACGGGGGACGATGGCTGCGGGGGGTTCGCGGGGACCTGCGGCATAGGGGGGGGACATCAGGGGACCGGCGGCCTTACCTGGCGGGACCGAGGAGCAGCGGCAGGACCGCCACGTGGACGAGCAGCGACGGGACCGGCAGGTAAGTATATGGTCCTCAGAAGCAGCAGTGAAGATCTTCACTGCTGCTTCTAGGAGTCTGAAAACTACAACTCCCAGCATGCCTAGACAGCCTTTGGCTGTCTGGGCATGCTGGGAGTTGTAGTTTTGCAACATCTGGAGGGCCCCAGTTTGGAGACCATTGTATAATGGTCTCCAATCTGTGCTCTTCCAGCTGTTGCAAAACTACAACTCCCAGCATGCACTGACTGTCCAGGCATGCTGGGAGTTTTAGTTCAGCAACATCTGGCCCTTCAGATGTTGCCGAACTACAACTCCCAGCATGCCCTTCAGCTGTCTGGGCATGCTGGGAGTTGTAGTTTAGCAACAACTGGAGACACACTGGTTGGGAAACATTGTTTCTAACTCAGTGTTTCCTAACCTGTGTGCCTCCAGCTGTTGCAAAACTATAACTCCCAGCATGCACTAACAGACCATGCATGCTGGGAGTTGTGGTTTTGCAACAGCTGGTGCACCCCCCCCCCCCCCCCCCCCCCCTGTGAATGTACAGGGTACATTCACATGGGCAAGGCTTTTACAGTGGGTTTCTCGCATCTTGAGATGCAGCAAATTTTGCGCCGGGAAACTCGCTATAATCCCCCGCCCATGTGACTGTACCCTAAAAACACTACACTACACTAACACAAAATAAAATAAAAAGTTAAAAACACTACATATACACATACCCCTACACAGCCCCCCTCCCCCAATAAGAACGTCCGGTACGCCACTGTTTCCAAAGCAGAGCCTCCAGCTGTTGAAAAACAACAACTCCCATTATTGCCGGACAGCCGTTGACTGTCCACGCATGCTGGGAGTTTTGCAACAGCTGGAGGCACCCTGTTTGGGAATCACTGGCGTAGAATACCCCTATGTCCACCCCTATGCAAATCCCTAATTTAGGCCTCAAATGCGCACGGCGCTCTCACTTTGGAGCCCTGTCGTATTTTAAGGAAACAGTTTAGGGCGCCATATGGGGTATCGCCGTACTCGGGAGAAATTGCGTTACAAGGTTTGGGGGGCTTTTAACCCTTCATGAAAAGGAAATGTTGGGGTCTACACCAGAATGTTAGTGTAAAAAAATTAAATTTTTTATACTAACATGCTGATGTTGCCCTATACTTTACATTTTCACAAGAGGTAAAAGGGAAAAAAGCCCCCCAAAATTTGTAACGCAATTTCTCCTGACTACAGAGATACCCCATATGTGGGCGCAAAGTGCTATGGGGGCACACAACAAGGCCCAGAAGGGAGAGCGCACCATGTACATTTGAGGTGATTTGCGAAGGGGTGGCTGATTGTTAGAGCGGTTTTGACAAACGCAAAAAAAAAAAAAAAAACCCACATGTGATCCCATTTCGGAAACGACACCCCTCACAGAATGTAATGAGGGGTGCAGTGAGAATTTACCCCCCACAGGTGTCTGACGAATCTTTGGAACAGTGGTCCGTGAAAATGAAAACTTTTACAGCCCACTGTTCCAAAGATCTGTCAGACACCAGTGGGGGGCAAATGCTCACTGTACCCCTTGTTACGTTCCTCAAGGGGTCTCGTTTCCAAAATGGTATGCCATGTGGTTTTTTTTTTGCTGTTCTGGCACCAGAGGGGCTTCCTAAATGCGATATGCCCCCGAGCAAAATTTGCTCTCAAAAAGCCAAATATGACTCCTTCTCTTCTGAGCATTGTAGTTCGCCCATAGTGCACTTCAGGTCAACTTATGGGGTACCTCCATACTCAGAAGAGAAGGGGTTACAAATATTGGGGGGTATTTCCTGCTATTAACCCTTGCAAAAATTTGAAATTTGGGGGGAAACACACATTTTAGTGGAATTTTTTTTTTTTTTTTTTACATATGCAAAAGTCGTGAAACACCTGTGGGGTAATAAGGCTCACTTTATTCCTTATTACATTCCTCAAGGGGTCTAGTTTCCAAAATGGTATGCCATGTGTTTTTTTTTGCTGTTCTGGCACCATAGGAGCTTTCTATATGGGACATGCCCCCCGAGCAAAATTTGCTCTCAAAAAGCCAAATATGACTCCTTCTCTTCTGAGCATTGTAGTTCGCCCATAGTGCACTTCAGGTCAACTTATGGGATGACTCCATACTCAGAAGAGAAGTGGTTACAAATATTGTGGGGTATTTCCTGCTATTAACCCTTGGAAAAATTTGAAATTTGGGGGGAAACACACATTTTAGTGAAAAAAAAAAATTTTTTTTACATATGCAAAAGTCGTGAAACACCTGTGGGGTATTAAGGCTCACTTTATTCCTTGTTATGTTCCTCAGGGGGTCTAGTTTCCAAAATGGTATGCCATGTGAGGGTTTTTTCTGTTCTGGCACCATAGGGGCTTCCTAAATGCAACATGCCCCCCAAAAAACATTTCAGAAAAACGTACTCTCCAAAATTCCCTTGTCGCTCTTTCCCTTCTGAGCCCTCTACTGCGCCTGCCGAACACTTTACATAGACATATGAGGTATGTGCTTACTCGAGAGAAATTGGGCTACAAATATAAGTATACATTTTCTCCTTTTACCCCTTGTAAAAATTCAAAAATTGGGTGTACAAGAACATGCGAGTGTAAAAAATGAAGATTGTGAATTTTCTCCTTCACTTTGCTTCTATTCCTGTGAAACACCTAAAGGGTTAAAATGATGACTGAATGTCATTTTGAATACTTTGGGGGGTGCAGTTTTTATAATTGGGTCTTTTGTGGGGTATTTCTAATATGAAGACCCTTCAAATCCACTTCAAACCTCAACTGGTCCCTGAAAAATAGTGAGTTTGAAAATTTTGCGAAAAATTGGAAAATTGCTGCTGAACTTTGAAGCCCTCTGGTGTCTTCCAAAAGTAAAAACTCGTCACTTTTATGATGCAGACATAAAGTAGACATATTGTATATGTGAATAAAAAATTTTTTTATTTGTAATATACATTTTCCTTACAAGCAGAGAGCTTCAAAGTTAGAAAAATGCAAAATTTTCAAATTTTTCATCAAATTTTAGGATTTTTCACAAGGAAAGGATGCAAGTTACCACGAAAATTTACCACCATGTTAAAGTAGAATATGTCACGAAAAAACAATCTCGGAATCAGAATGATAACTAAAAGCATTCCAGAGTTATTAATGTTTAAAGTGACAGTGGTCAGATGTGCAAAAAACGCTCTGGTCCTTAAGGCCAAAATGGGCTTGGTCCTGAAGGGGTTAATCAACAGATTCTGGTTGTTTTTAGTCATCAGTGGGGTGAGATTACTTTATATGGATTCCTTATGTTTCTATTTAACATGTTTAAATCTTTATCCGGTGAGATTTTCCTAATTGTGACAGATTATTTATTTATTTTTTTTTTTTATGTAAGGCTATGTGTACACTGCATTTTTCCACTAGTGTAACACACACAAAATACTCAGCAGAAATTCTCAGGGTAGCCTCAGATACCGATGCATATTTTAATCAGTAAATATGGGAAGGAACAAATCTACAAAGGTGTACCTAGCGACTCTTGTTCCCTGGCAAGGTTACTGTATCAGTGTTCAATCACCCCCCCCCCCCCCCCCGCCCCCCCCCCCCCACATGCACAAAAAGAAAGTCAAAGCAAAATTAAAACAGTATTTAATTTTTTTGAGGAAAATGCCTTAAAAATCAGATGCCACCCTCCATCTGCTCCAGGTGCGCAAGTAACTGAAGTCTGACAACTTTGGTTTCCTCTGGCTCCAAAAAGATAGAGCACACTGCTTGCCTGCACCTGCCTGAACCTGCCTACCAGATCTGTTTGGTGGTCTTTATCTATAACATAGGACTAAAAACACATAAAGGGTGCTATATAACCCTCCTAAAATTGGCAAGATACCATACATAATATATGTACCTACAAAAACACTTGCCCCATAATGAATGAAAAGATGTATCACAAAGTCTAATAATCAAAATATGCTTTATTAGACAAAATTCATGAATATATAACCAGTAATCCCTTCATCCCCAATAAAAACACAAATACACACAAGACAAGTTTAAATCAGTAGATGGGGAACATCTTGTGCAGTCTAAATGATAAAAGACTGTCCATACATTCTATCTCTGTAAATCTATATATATGCTCCCTCAGAACAATATGCAACTGGGGCATCAAGAAAAATTTAGCACCTTAATGTATGTAAACATATGTAAGTATCTAAAGTAAAGAAATTGGGGCTCAAAGTCTTGAATATTGGATTAAATTAAAATGTTTATTAAATATGATATAAAATTGTGCATATAGGTATAATATACTGCGGATCACAGGGCCCTTGTGATCCCACAGTAAAATTAGTAAATATTTAATCCTTGGCAATTTAATATATAATGTTAAAATACAATAATTATATTAAATAAAACTGTACAGCAATAAATAAGTGTCCACGTATCTATAAGGATGATCGGAATTGGTGATTTGTGAATAGCGGTAATATAACAGTTTGAGTTGCTATTTTCACAAATATTTGTATCCAGTTGGAAGAGAACGTGGTTAAAGTCTTGAATAGAATACAGCAAAAATGAATGGTAATTGTATCAATTTGTATATACTTTTGTGTCAGGTTCCAATCCTCTGTGCAGAGGGCTCGCAACTGGAGACACTGCCGTCTCCTGATTTATGCAGCGGTAATATGACAAATGAATAATAAAATCGCATTGTTTTGTAATAAGTATTAATCTTCTGTGCTGAGGATTCGCTGCTGGAGACACTGCCATCTCCTATATATGCAGCGGCAAGTTTGAATGTAAAACAGCGCTTATGAGATAAGTTCCGATACTCTATGCAGAGGGCTGGCAGCTGGAGACACTGCCGTCTCCTAGTATGCAGCGGCAGTACGATGTAAGGTACAATGCTTATGTCTTATAATCAAGACATCTTACTGCCACTGCATACTAGGAGACGGCATTGTCTCCAGCTGCGAGCCCTCTGCATAGAGGATTGGAACTTATCTCATAAGCGCTGTTTTACATTCAAAATTGCCGCTGCATATAAAGGAGACGGCAGTGTCTCCAGTAGCGAATCTTCGGCACAGAGGATTAGAACTTATTACAAAACTCTGCGATTTTATTATTCATTTGTCATATTACCGCTGCATAAATCAGGAGACGGCAGTGTCTCCAGCTACGAGCCCTCTGCACAGAGGATTGGAACCTGACACAAAAGTATATACAAATTGATACAATTACCATTCATTTTTGCTGTATTCTATTCAAGACTTTAACCACTTTCTCTTCCAACTGGATACAAATATTTGTGAAAATAGCAACTCAAACTGTTATATTACCGCTATTCACAAATCACCATTTCCGATCATCCTTATAGAGACGTGGACGCTTATTTATTGTTGTACATTTTTATTTGTTTAATATAATTATTGCATTTTAACATTATATATTAAATTGCTAAGTATTAAATATTTACAAACTTTACTGTGGGATCACAGGGGCCCTGTGATCTGCAGTATATTTTACCTATATGTACAATTTTATATCATATTTAATAAACGTTTTAATTTAATCCAATATTCAAAACTCTGAGCCCCAATTTCTTTAATTTGTATCTCCCCTCTTTCGGCACCGTGGGTATAGGTGCTATTTGGGTAGCTCGAGCCATTGGACACTAGGTTAATACGAGCCTCTCTATCATTTTTTCCTCCAGATATAAGTATATGCAATATCGAAAGAGAATGTTCACTTGCACTCACCGGTCCTGTGACTTGCTGTATTTCAGACAATTCCGTAACGCTGGGAGACGACGGGATGAGGGTGCTCAGAGGCTAACAACCTTTTTCGCGCACAGCCATGCTCAAAAACGTGACGTGTAACTAAGCAGCTACGGCCACTGACACCGCAATCAACACTCTTACATCCAGGTCTGAACATACCAATAGAAAAAGAGCAGTGCCCTCCAAAATCTTCTACAAATAGAATATATAAGTATATATTGAACGTGGCCCAAAAAAATGGTGCACAACGGAAAAAAAAATTTAAGGTTCTGTATGACACACAAGTATAATCACCAAGTTGATACTCAATAAAGTTCAATATGTAATTGCACTAAATACATATTATATATTGCATGTTATTGAGTATCAACTTGATGATTATACTTGTGTGGCATACAGGACCTTAAATTTATTTTTCATTGGTGCACCATTTTTTGGGCCACGTGCTATACTTATATATGTTTACATACGTTCCGGTGCTATATTTCTCTTGATGCCCCAGTTGTATGTTGTTCTGAGGGAGCATATATATGTATAGATTTACAGAGATAGAATGTATGGACAGTCTTTTATCATTTAGACTGCACATCATGTTCCCCCATCTACTGATTTAAACTTGTCTCATATGTATTTGTGTTTTTTTTTGGGGAGGAAGGGATTACTGATTATGTATTCATGAATTTTGTCTAATAAAGCATATTTAGATTATTATACTTTTTGAATCATCTGCGGTGTCCCGGTACCGTATTGCATCCAGAACCTAGTGTAGAGGTCCCCAAAATCAGAGTAACTACGTTCAGGTAGGGTTCCTCAAGTGGGACAGCCCCTAGTCGCCTCTCCTTAAGTCTAGTTGTAATATTAGTAAATGGATATATTTAATAATTATTGCTATATTCTACAAAAATCTATAGTACTTACCTTGTTCAGCGTCGCAGGACCTTCGGTCATGTGACCATGCCAGTAATCTCTATGGTATGTTGCAGGACCTTAGGAGGTCCTTGGGTCACGTGTTAACCACAAATCTCTGTAATGGCGATTGACATCCGTTTCGACCAATTAGCGTTAGTCCAGCCCCTGCCCATATAAGGGAGCTGCATCCAATTGTCGCTCTCTTGGGTTGCTGCTCAAGCTAAAGTCCCAACCATTGCCAATCTCCAAAGAAAGCTGTTGTTATGATAAGAAACTATTGTGTTGATGAAGTGTACAGAAAATCTTCAGTAAAAGTTAACGATGTTTACAGAAGCTTTCCGGTTGTGGACAATCCATTATTATCTATCTCAAGCATATTATCATTTACCTCCCCATCGTTCCTGGGAAGGGCGGCGGTAGGAAAAGCTATATTGAGGAGCCCTCACCCTGGCATCACAAATAGCCAGGGGTAACAAGCACCCTTTAATACCCGCACAGCTACACTCCCCATACCCTACTTCCCCCACAAGCTTACCACAAATCTTTTCATTCATTGTGGGGCAACTGTTTGGTGGTCTGCCTGCCCACCCAACCTGGATGTGCCCCCCAGGCAGGGAACAAGTTGTCCAAACAGTAGGTACACCACTGCTAATCTATCAGTTTAATGGACTTAGGGGGATACTCATCAGGACTTGTGTAGAGGAAAAGTTTACCAGTTGCCCATAGCAAACAATCAGATAGCTTTTTTTCAGAGGCCTTTTTAAAATAAAAAAAAATGATCAACTATTCCTCTGCACGCGTTTTGATCAATCTCTCTCATAGTCTATGCTGTTAGTGTCATGGTTAGGTTGGGCCTCTTCTACAATTTACTAGAGATTCTTATTACACCATTGAACTCTGTCATCAATATATAGCTTCTTACTCGTAGCTCAAATCACAATAAGTTACTTATATAACTGTTCTCACATTGAAGAAGTGTATGCAGACTTATGAAACTATAATGTTAGTTTGCAATAATGTATTTTCAATATTTTTCCCCAAAATAACTGTTTTAATTCTTATTGAATTTTGATTTTTGCAATAAAAACTAAAAATCCTTGACATTGATAGATCTTTATCTAAAACCCCCCAAAAAACATCATATGTTTTTTTTTCCCCCCCTAATATCTGCATGACTTTATTTAATGGAGTACCAACGTGTTAAATTTTGTTAACTTCTTCAATTTCAGTTAACTTTTTCCCTGCACAGGATAAGTTCAACTATCCCCAAGAAGTAACACCAATCATGTACATTCGTCATGCGAGGCACAGTAATAAGGTAATTCATCATATTCTGTCAGAAGCTCATTCCTCCACACTGGTACATTTTTATCCATACTTAAAGGAACCTTTTGCTACTTGAGCAATTTTTTTTTCCTCTACTTTTCGGACAACGTGCTTATAAGCTCTTCCGAAATGATAGCGGTAGATAATTATGTTATCATGTCTCTGAACCTTATCCTCTTGTTTGCAATGTTTTCAAGAAATAAGTCTCTTCTCTACAGTCACCTACCTTATCTGTCCTGTTGGTGAATATTTTGCTCATGTTCTTCCTTCTCTAACGACCTTCAATATAATTCACAGTGATAAATGAAGTCATTTTCTTATGCATAATTGAGTAATTCTGGGTTTTTTATACAACCTGAATCAGCTGCATCAGGAAACACATGCTAGCTACTGTTGATAAAGCCGTAAATGAGTCAACATAGCCCCAGCACATCTGAAATTCTGTGGCAAGGAGCTGATAATGTAAAATGATATGACCATCACCAAACATTTGCACTGATATTGAATTTTTCTAAATGCCGGCTGTTATCCCACTTGTATTTTATAAGAACTATAAACTGAGTCATTTCAGTCTGTGCCTGCCTTTGTGGCGCTGTTTGTACTTATAAAGTATTTATAAGTGGTATCTTAGCACCTTTGTATGCATTTTTTCTTCGTCTTCTTAGCTGTAGATGGTACTTAAAATGCTTTTTGGATTATTTATGAAACATGGGAAACAGTTGAAGGCAATGCACTTCAATTGGAGCATTACACAAGTGTAACATTTTTTTTATCATGTTTACATCCAATAGTGAGGCAGCAGTATATAATTCAACAATGTGTTTCTTATTTCTTATATTGATCTTTGGAGTAAAACAAATCTTGTCTGTGACAACTTTATATTTAAAATAAGGTGAATTTGTAAGAGTTAAAAGATAATGTCAAAGAATATCTATCCTTTGGTCCTTATGGGTTGTCTCATCAAGTGGACTTTTCCATTCCAAAACAGCCACTTCCTATATTATTGGCTGAAAGCCACAGGTCGCCACCTAGAGTTCAGCTGCTGGGAGTGAAGGGGAGTCACACATTACACCTGTGAAATCTAATGAATGGGTGATTATGGGTAATGCATGGTTCAGCGGAGATAATCCCAGACGATTCTGGTTCTCTGTTCTAGCTACTTGACCAACCCTCCATTATGACATCTTTATTTCCTACTTCACGAGTCACAGTGTTTATGTTTCCCAAATTGGAATATTTATGTCATTGACCTGATAGGGTCACATCACTCATTGACATAAAGTTCAGAGGTAGACATAAACTCAGTACCACTAAATAAAATATGTGTCCATCCTTACATTTCCTTTAGTTTAGTTAAGAAGTCTGCAAACCTTTCAATGCAACATCACCACGTGTTATCAGAACACTCAGAAGACTTTAGTTATATAACATTCACTGAGTGCACACACCTAGGCACATTACATATACATTACATATACTTACATATAACAGGCACATTACATATACTTTGTCATTAAAGGGGTATTCCAGGCAAAAACTTTTTTTTATATATCAACTGGCTCCGGAAAGTTTAACATATTTGTAAATTACTTCTATTAAAAAAAATCTTAATCCTTCCAATAGTTATTAGCTTCTGAAGTTTTCTGTCTAACTGCTCAATGATGATGTCACGTCCCGGGAACTGTGCATGATGGGAGAATATCCCCATAGGAGCTGGACAGCTCCCGGGACGTGAGTCATCAGAAAGCAGTTAGACAGAAAACAGCAACTCAACTTCAGAAGCTAATAACTATTGGAAGGATTAAGATTTTTAACCCCTTAAGGACTCAGGGTTTTTCCGTTTTTGCACTTTCGTTTTTTCCTCCTTACCTTTTAAAAATCATAACCCTTTCAATTTTCCACCTAAAAATCCATATTATGGCTTATTTTTTGCGTCGCCAATTCTACTTTGCAGTGACATTAGTCATTTTACCCAAAAATGCACGGCAAAACGGAAAAAAAAATCATTGTGCGACAAAATCGAAAAAAAACGCCATTTTGTAACTTTTGGGGGCTTTCGTTTCTACGCAGTGCATATTTCGGTAAAAATTACACCTTATCATTATTCTGTAGGTTCATACGGTTAAAATGATACCCTACTTATATAGGTTTGATTTTGTCGCACTTCTGGAAAAAATCATAACTACATGCAGGAAAATTTATACGTTTAAAAATGTCATCTTCTGACCCCTATAACTTTTTTATTTTTCCATGTATGGGGTGGTATGAGGACTCATTTTTTGCGCCGTGATCTGAAGTTTTTATCGGTATGATTTTTGTTTTGATCGGACTTTTTGATCACTTTTTATTCATTTTTTAATGATATAAAAAGTGACCAAAATACGCTTTTTTGGACTTTGGAATTTTTTTGCGCGTACGCCATTGACCGTACGGCTTAATTAATGATATATTTTTATAGTTCGGACATTTACGCACGCGGCGATACCACATATGTTTATTTTTTATTTTTTTTACACTGTTTTATTTTTTTTATGGGAAAAGGGGGGTGATTCAAACTTTTATTAGGGAAGGGGTTAAATGACCTTTATTAACACTTTTTTTTTACATTTTTTTTGCAGTGTTATAGGTCCCATAGGGACCTATAACACTGCACACACTGATCTCTAATGCTGATCACTGGCGTGCATTAACACGCCTGTGATCAGCATTATCGGCGCTTGACTGCTCCTGCCTGGATCTCAGGCACGGAGCAGTCATTCGTCGATCGGACACCGGGGAGGCAGGTAAGAGCCCTCCCGGTGTCCGATCAGCTGTTCGGGACGCCGCGATTTCACCGCGGCGGTCCCGAACAGCCCGACTGAGCAGCCGGGTCACTTTCACTTTAGAAGCGGCGGTCAGCTTTGACCGCCGCTTCTAAAGGGTTAATACCGCACATCGCCGCGATCGGCGACGTGTGGTATTAGCCGCGGGTCCCGGCCGTTGATTAGCGCCGGGACCCACGCGATATGATGCGGGATCGCGGCGCGATCCCGCTTCATATCGCGGGAGCCGGCGCAGGACGTAAATATACGTCCTGCGTCGTTAAGGGGTTAATAGAAGTAATTTACAAATCTGTTTAACTTTCCGGAGCCCGTTGATATATAAAAAAAAAGTTTTGGCCTGGAATACCCCTTTAAGTGTCACCATCATGTTGTTGTGAAAAACTGTTAATCTCACTCCATACATTTCAATGTATTAATACTGAGTTAAGAGTAAAGAAAAAAAAGCATTTTTAAATGTGTACAGTTACATCAAATATCAGCAATACCCCTAAAGAGTGGCTAGACAGTCTTAGAATAGATTTAATAGTATATTAGCAAAAATAGATTAAAAGATACTTATCAACCCAATAAGACCTAACAATATATATGAGTGAAATGTCAATGACATTTAAAGGGATACATGAAATTTATGGGCTCACTGTGAACTCCTAATGATGTTTTGGTTACTGGATGAGGCTACTAATTGAGTGAGCCAGTCTTCCATTCAGAAACCTTATCTAGTAACCAAAACATATTGCTCTGGAAAACTTAAAGGGGTACTCCGCTGAAAACATCTTATTCCCTATCCAAACGGTAGGGGATAAGATTTTAGATTGTGGGTGCCCCGCTGCTGGGGACCCCCACAATCTCCACTGCGGCACCCCTGTAATTTGGAGCTTGGTGCACGATGCCAGCCACCACGCCCCCTCCATTCACATCTATGGAAGGAGTCATGACAGCTTTGTACTAGCCATCATGCTCCCTCCCAAAGACATGAATGGAGGGGGCGGGGCTTGATATCATGAACCAGCCCAGAGATTGGCGGGACCCCCGCAATCTAACATCTCATCCCCTATCCCTTGGATAGGGGATAAGCTGTTTAGAGCAAAGTACCCATTTACAGGAATGTGCTTTACCAGGAAAGAACACTGAATGCACATCTAATGCTTTAAATGGGTGCTGTAAGAATCAAAAACTTTTTATGTGTTGTACATTTTGGCAAAACATTAACCTTTCTTATATACTTGATATTTATTTTAATCTTTTTAAATTAATTATGTCTTATAAAAAAAAAAGACTACTAGGGGGCCCCCTGTCACCCAGAACATCACCCTCTCTGGCTGTAGCATCATCTTTGTCCCTGCTGAAGCACAGTCTGGGACAAAGTCAAAGAAGTGAGGTCAGGGCTAGCACTCCTCTATGCTCATCCCTGTCCTGTCTATCAGACTCCTGTTTAAATACAGAGAGGAGAGGGTTACAGAGCAACCTGCAGTCAATGGATGAAGAGACCCAGCACAGCACAGCAGACTCAGGGAGGAAGTGAATGCATGGTGAGGGCAGGGTATGTGAGCCAAACACAGAAGCTAGACACTTAGAAAAGACACGTAAAGCATCGGCACAACATTGTGAGTAACATATAGAAGCATTATTTTTCTGTGATATGACAGGTACACTTTAATTTACTAGAAGTGGAATTGAACACTTGCAGCCATATTCTTCCACATATTACAGCTGATTGCTGGGGTCCACAGGACACAGGATGGAGATCAGTGTTTTTTAACCAAGGTGCCTCCAGTTGTTGCAAAACTTCAACTCCCAGCATGCCGAGACAGCCTTTGGCTGTCCCGGCATGCTAGGAGTTATAGTTTTGCAACAATTTTTTTTATCAATGAGCTAACAAGTGCAAAAGTACATACAGCTTGCATTGCATTTAACCCCTTAATGATAAAAATATATAATTAATTAAACAGCACGGTCAATGGCGTACACGCAAAAAAATTCCAAAGTCCAAAATAACGTATTTTTGGTCGCTTGAAAAAATGAATAAAAAGTAATCAAAAAGTCCGATCAATACAAAAATGGTACCACTAAAAACGTCAGATCACGGCACAAAAAATAAAAAAAAATTATAGGGGTCAGAAGATGCCAATTTTAAACGTTTAAATTTCCGTGCATGTAGTTATGATTTTTTCCAGAAGAACGACAAAATCAAAATGATAAAAGTAGGGTATCATTTTAATTGATACAGAATAAAGAGCAGGTGTCATTTTTACTGAAAAATGTACTGCGTAGAAACGGAAGCCCTCAAAATTTACAAAAGGCCATTTTTTATTCAATTTTGTCGCACAATGATTTTTTTTTTCTGTTTCGCTGTAGATTTTGGGGTAAAATGACTGATGTCACTGCAAAGTAGAATTGATGGCACAAGAAATAAGCCATCATATGGATTTTTAGGTGCAAAATTGAAAGGGTTATGATTTTTAAAAGGTGAGGAGGAAAAAACGAAAGTGCAAAAACCGAAAAACCTTGCGTCCTTAAGGGGTTTAAAGTTCGTGCATATAAAAAAAAAAGTCCAGACCTTTGAAAGGGGTTGTCCAGCATAAAAAAAAAGAAATGTGCCCTGGCTGTATGAAAAATTGGGAAAACCTATACAGTCTAGGGGTGAAGTACCCCTTTAAGTATTGTAAGAATAATATGGTAAGTGAGAGGAAGTAAGACTTTTCTGACACATAAAAAATATGGTATATTAGAAATGATACAAGGTAATGAGGGAAGACTCGGTTACAGATTTTGCACTGGGGGCCTAGAAACTGTAATTTACAGCGCTGAATAATTTTTTAATTTTATTTTTTTTATTTTTATTCTTGTTTTATTTTTTATTTATTTTGATATATATTTGATATCATTCTGTTTAAACTGGAGACTCACTTTAAAATTCAATGTTTTAAGCCAGGAATTGCTATTTTACTTTCAAGATATGAAAGCTGGGAAAGCTAAGTGGAAATACAGTGTTTCTGTTTTACAGTCATTCCAATTCAGTTAGATGCATAAGAACAACGATGAGGCTGTGTAATGCATCAAAACAAAGCTACATGCCCTGAATAACAATCTCTTGTTTTTAATACTGTGTCACTCGCATGAAAATTTCTCTGAATCCCTTATGACTACTTGCTTGCCAGCTATCTATTAAAAATAGAATTATTTAAAGCTCTGTGGAACAATATATAGCCATAGAGAACGCTATGCACGTACTTTAGGCGTGATGGGAAAATACATAGGAAAATCTGTATGCAGTTGAACCAATGCAGAGTTTTTCCTCTGTATCCAAGGGAGATGAAGTGATAGGATGTTGTCACCTAGAGACATTTTCACTTGCAGGTAGCTATTATTATTTAAAATATATATATATTTTTTTTTTTTGTTCCTTCTGTACTTAATATTATGAGCTTGTGTTTGTTCTGTATTTTCAGGGTTTTTTGTACATTATTTTAGATTTTAATAATTTGTTAACTATGTCATAGCACTAGCCATTGTCAGTCATCTTGTCCTTACGTACAGTAAAAAAAAAACTAGGATAAAGAATTTTACACTGTCATCCAACAGAACAAATATTCAATGATGTACAATGTTATTTCAATAGTCCTCGGTATAGGCAAGTCATAAGCTTTTTATTAATGCACAAAAATGGCTCAAGTGCCCAGGGGGACATTCTGCAGCACATCAGGAGCCCAGGTAAGTCTAGCTCATGTCCTCATGGCCAGCTTGCATCTTCCAACTCCATTTGACTGACAGCCATTAGATAATAAGGGCATGGGATGGATTTACCTGGGCTCTTGCACTGCCAGGGAACACCCCCTTGGCACGTAAACCTAATTTGCATATTAGAAATCTGTGAAATTTCTGCTCTATTATATCACATCTACTCATAAGAAAAACATAGATGTTTTTCACCTGAAATGTAAGTGTGAATTGACTTATTAGACCTGGACATGCAATCTAAGCCAAAAGTGAATGGAACAAAAATAAGTTAATTGTTAAATCTGAGAACCAACATTGTATGTGTTCCCTGTAGATCCAGAGAAAAAAAACATGTTTGCTCCCAAGTGGCATTTTCACAACTTTTTTTTGCATGAAGTCTATAACCTTTCTGCCAACAGCATTGAAAATTGGTGTAGGCTATGTTCACATGGCTTAAAATGTGTGGAATGCCCACATGGGCGGACATTCAGCACATTTGCTTGTTTTGTTGGCGCCAGGACTGCTGGGAAATGTGGCATCTCCATGATGGCAATCCCTTTTTTTCGAATGGAATCCATAAAAACATTCAACAGGTTGAATATTTCTGCAGGTTCCAGAATCAAGATTTTCGTGACGGAAACATCTTCCATGGAAATTCTGCCGTGTGCACAGGGCAGCAGAATCCTAGCAAAGTTTTTCCATGGAATTCCGCTCTTATATTCTGCAGCTGACTTAACTGCAAGTTGACTTTTTTTTCTATTTATCACATCATATATCATTTTAGTATTTTATTTTATTGCCGCAAAATATTGTGTTCCTTTTTTGAGCAGTAACAATAATTGGAATAAACACTTTGATTTGGCCAATTTCTTTTTTTTCTGTTTATTTTCAAATATTCCAATTTACAAATTGTCTTCTCAACATAAAGTTGTCATAAACCTGTAGTGCAGCATCGTATATCACAGTCTAAAAAGGTCAAGTTCTAATGTAAGAAATAACTTTTGTTTTATTTACTTATTTATTTTACTATGAAATGTATCAGAGAAGCCTTCAGATTAGCAAACAAATCATTGTGAGAAAGGGTGGAGGAGTTCAATCAAATAATGAGGGTTTTAACCCAAATAGATAACAAATCTTTTACAGTTAGGCTGCATTCATATCACGTTTGCAGTCTACTGTTGCCAATCCGGCAGGTGGATGGGAAAACAGGGCGCTCCTGTACCCAAGCCGTACTGGCCCCGAAACTCATTCACTTTAATGAGTCAAACTGGGACTCTGGTTGGCTCATTTTTGCCCCGTATCCAGTTTTCAAAAGCGGATGACCAGGGAGTCAGGAGTTTGTCTGGCGCAGAGAGGAACCATCAGACAGCCAAGTAAAATCAATGGATTTATTAGATGCAACGCGTTTCGCTGCGCATGCGCAGCTTCATCAGGCATCATGCCTGATGAAGCTGCGCATGCGCAGCGAAACGCGTTGCATCTAATAAATCCATTGATTTTACTTGGCTGTCTGATGGTTCCTCTCTGCGCCAGACAAACTCCTGACTCCCTGGTCATCCGCTTTTGATTCCACACCTATCCAGGAGGGCTGCAGTGGACCTGCCTTCATATCTCTTCTGCTCCTAACCTTGTTGTGTGTGGGCGCACAACCAACTTTGGTAAGCGGCTTGGGAATCACCTTCCCCTACCCCCACCTGCAAGATCTACTGATCCCGCACATGAGGCGCCTTCCTTCCTTTCTCCGTATCCAGTTTTGTGACCGGACCGAAAACCGTAGTATACGGTCACAAAACTGGATACAGGGCAAAAATGAGCCGACCGGAGTCAAACAGTGACTCCGGTCGGCTCATTTTTGCCCTGTATCCAGTTTTTTTGGCTCATTAAAGTAAATGGGTTTTGGCGCCGGTCCGGCTGGAGGAGTAGGCTGCAAACCAGCATCCACATTATTCTAGCTGTCTGTGTGTTGCATCTGATATTGCAGCTGAAAAGTAAATGATTCTGAGCTGAAATTCAAAACACAACCTGTAGACAAATGTGGAGCTGTTTTGTGAGAAAGCTGCCATATTTATTCTTATCCTGGACAACCCCTTTTAACTGGCATCAGCTTAGTATTGTTTAGGTGTGAAAAAAATCCATCCTTAAAATTTTTTATTTAATTATGAAATATTTATTGTAATATAAAAATATCTGTACTAATCAATACTGTGACCGGATTTTCGATTTCTTTATTTATTTTTAACAAAGCTCTGTATCCCATGTAAAGACATATAAATCCATGATTCTGGCTACCTACAGCCATTTCTGGATAAAGTTCTATAAGTACCACTTGATAAAGCTTTTACTGAATTTGATACTGAGTCTGAGTTTTGAGTCTGTATGCAATAAACCTATAAGCTCCCTCTAGTGGTGACTGTAGACAAATAGGATTTAAAATTGCAACTCTATGTCTCTGAACAGTCAAGACTGATGTAGCATAAAAATAACGTTGGTAAAGTTAGACATTTAATTTTCAAACATAACTTGTCACTAGCTTTCTATACATCTATATGAGTAAACAGAATGTGCACTTATGTATACCAAATCAGGCATTCTTTAAAGGGGTACTCCACCCCTAGACATCTTATCCCCAATCCAAAGGATAGGGAATAAGATGTCTGATCATGGGGGTCCCCCAGCGACATCTGCTGCAGCACTGCAGTCATCAGATTCATGGAGAGAAGTCATCAGATGACTAGCGATGCGGCGCTGATGTCACGGCCACGCCCCCCTTGTGACAGCCGCCTTGCCCCCTCCCATAGACTTGCATTGAGGGGGCATGGGCTTGATGTCACTAGGGGCCATGGCCGTGATGCCTTTGTATAGTGGATAAGATGTCTAGGGGCAGAGTACCCCTTTAATAGTTCTAACTGGTCAATAGAACTCATCAGAGGGCTTTATCTGATATTAGAAGTGAGTCTCTAGTAACTAAATCAGTGTTTCCCAACCATTGTGCCTCCAGCTATTGTAATACTACAATTTTCACCATGCCCAGAAAGCCTTTGGCTTCCTGGGCATGCTGGGAGTTGTAGTTTTACAACTGTTGGATGCACACTGATTGGGAAACACTGACCAAACCTTTCTAAAATGTGTAACTCAAAGCTAGAAATCCATTAAGCACAGATATGGTGTGTCATATAATCCCCAATCGTGTTTTAAGGCTCTTTACTGGTCAAATGTTGATATAAAGAAAAGCTACCTTCAGTAGGTGGCACTGTAGAGCAAGATTTCCTTTACTTCTGGAGAGAAGCTGCTAAGCCCAGACAAGGAATGTTGTAGTCATTGAAATGATGTCAAAGCACAAACTCTGCTACAATTATATCTATACTATCTTTATTCTTTCCTCAGAGGTCCAAGGACATAACAGTATGACAGACAGCAAAGACTTGACATCTCAATTGTAAAAAGGTGAAGCCCACCAGATATCAATGGAATAGTCGCTTACTAGAAGCATTACAGACAAATAAGTGCAACCTGAGCAAATGCAGCTGTAGCGGTAAAATGGGCATATACTACCGTATATTCTGCATAGCAGGTACAGTAAGCTCTAACACCCATCTTGTGATAAAAACAATGCTGGACAATCTCCATGTGCATGTATACAAATGCTTGATTTAATGAGCCCTTTAAAAAACTCTGAAATCTCGCCTTTAATTCTCCTTAACCCAAATTCTTACTGTACTTATTAAACTTTGGTGATTCCTAATCCCATTCCGAGCTAAACGCATTAAAAATGATTAAAGTATACACAATAACAGTTTAGCTGCACAAATGACAGTAGTTTATTTGAGGACATTTAATATAATTATTACGAATCAACAAAAGTACTTTGAAGAAATGTACATTTACAGTATTAACTCCATTTCAGGTTACATGGAGAAACTGCAGTGCCAGACATTGTCCGTAACTCTAAAATGTTATGACAATCCTCACACCCCAATGTTTCACTTCTGTGCCATGCAAACACTGTAGCCAAACCTTACATAACCCAAACCCCTTCATGCATTTGGAAATGGGAAAGTCATAGCGGAGCGTCAGGGTGCAAGGGTTGACAAAATATTTTAGAAATCAAAACAACTCTATACAACAGCTATTGTAATAGTATACTTCCTCAAAGACATTACAGTAGGAAAACATTTGGGGAAAAGAACATGTTTTTGGCTTTTGAATGGCATTTTAAAAACTAAAACAGTACAAACAGAGAATTGGTAACAACTATCACCCCTTCTGGTAGTCCCTCAACGTGAGAACGATCCATCTTAAAAGCCTATGCACAGTCTTTATAATCCAAAACATCCAAAACATTTAAAATGTTACTGTTTGGAAAAAACTAAGGAAGTTTGCTAACAGTATTGAATAAAAATCCTACATTTTTGTGTACACAGCTCCTGCGCAAACCTATGTGGATCCACGGTTAATGTCTGATGAAGAGATCGGTCCGATCGTGAAACATGTCACGTTTGTATTAAATATAATAGAGATCACACGGAGTGCCACCTTCCCATTTCTTTGTATCTGACCCACACTGATGATTCCCTAAGGAGTTGGAGGAATTAACTTAAATTAGGTTGGAATATTTAGAGGCTGACAATGTTCGCAAGCTAGGCTTGTTTACAGCTGGTAGGTTTGATACAATGCATTAATGTTTAGCTAGTTTCACACCACGATTGTCATTGCCATACATTAAGAAACTGGCAAAAAATGATGCCAATATATATTGCCCACTGACATTAATGTACATAAATTAGTCTTCCAGTGACTATGTTCAGTAAATTTCCCGTAAATGTTTACTTTCATTTTACAGCACTCAAAGTAATGGTAGGCAACAAGTCAAAGGGCTTGCCAGGGATACATACTTTTTATATACTCCAAAGAAAAAGGGAAACACTCAAAAATTATAATGAAAATATAAACCAACTTTATTAAAGTGCACACAGTATAAAATGTATTAAAATGACACTCTCAGGAAATAGATCACGGAATACATTTAAAAATGTACAAATATAACTTCTTTTAAATGTAATATACCAGTGATATACAGCTAAAACATTTGGTGAACCCAGCCATAGTTACAAACTCTCCTAAGACAGCTTTATTAATACAAGAATGTAAGCAATATTACAGCGGTCCCTCAAAAATATTCATTGATTCCAGGATGACCATTGTATGATGGGACCATAACTCTGGTAATTGGTTCTGAAGCCACAAAATGTAATTCAAAAATAGAAAAAGTAAGGATTAAAGAAAAAGAAGTAGATAATTAATACAGATAAAGCAAATCCTTATATATAAAAGTAATAAAGAGCTGCTGGGAGCTGTAAATCACTGTCTATATAGAGGGCAGGAGCTTCTTCAGGGTCCTGTACAGTACGCAGAGTGGGGGAAATGTATCAAAACCTGTGCCAAGGAAGAGTTGACCAGTTGCCCATAACAACCAATCAGATTCCTTCTTGCATTTTTCTCAGGCCTTTTCAAAAATGAAAGAAGGAATCTGATTGGTTGCTATTGGCAACTGGTCAACTCTTCCTCTGCACCGGTTTTGATAAATCTCTCCCAGTGTCCAAAAAAAGTAACATGGCGCCTCCCCACCTGGTGTCCAAAGGAGCAGCTAACCTTGGTACAGGTAAAGAGTAGTACAGAACGTGTAGTAACCCCTTGTACTGTAGGGAGGCGCTACCAGACAGTCAGTCAGTACACACTTTAGTAATACATGTGTTTTACAGGTGAAATGCTCATTCTGATTGGTCAGATTTTCCAGCCATTGACACGTATCACAGATCTGGACTGTCTGTAGCATTGTATGGTGAGTCTGGTTTCATGTTACAATGGTCCAGAAAAGACCATTGTATGTTGGGCACCACTGTATTGGCAGCAATAACTCTTAAAAGAAACATACACAATTTTGGAAATTCCTAATAATTATTATTTTTAATCACCTGGTGCCAGAAAGTTAAACAGATTTGTAAATGACTTCTATTTAAAAATCTTAATCCTTCCAGTACTTTTCAGCTGGTGTATAGTACAGAGGAAGTTCTTTTATTTTTGTATTTCTTTTCTGTCTGACCACAGTGCTCTCTGCTGACACCTCTGTCCATGTCAGGAAATGTCCATGGCAGGAGAAGATTCCCATAGCAAACCTATCCTCTCTTGACAGTTCCTGCCATGGACAGAGGTGTCAACAGAGAGTACTGTGGTCAGACAGAAAATAAATTAGAAAAGAAAAGAAGTTCCGTGGAGCATATAGCAGCTGATAAGTGCTGGAAGGATTAAGATTTTTAAAAATAAGTAATTTACAAATCTGTTTACCTTTCTGGCACCGTTTGATTTAAAAAAAAAAAACAGCTTCACATAGAACAGGACAACCCCATTCACAAAGACAAACCATCCAAGACAACTTTAATAGTTCTGACTCCATATAAGTAAATCAATCAAGTGGATTATAATTCATATTCCTTATATTTCACCTGTGAATAATTTATGATATCAACAACAGAACTAGTTGATACTAGCCTTGAACTTAAAAGAGCTGTTCTTCTGAGCTAATGAATTTCCTTAAATCTTATGGCTGCAAGCGGGTGAGCTATTTGTGGAGGACCCCCCCCCCTCCGCCCACCCACTTCTCAGGACTTCGGCTTTGATAAACTGACTACAAGTTGCATTATACAAGAGAGGAAAGCCCTTGTTTTAATTGTTCTCCTAGGACCTGGAATAAAAAATGGCTTTTAAAAATAGACACGACCGTGCTATGTTTTCGTAATGATTTCTGCGATAATTTTGTGGCAAACAAGTTGAAACAAATTATACCAATTGTGGAAATGCTGTAGAGATGCTCCTTTAATAATTTATAATCTGACAGTATGCTCTTCTTCAGTGTCTGTTTATCATAAGATGCTCATAAAATAGATATATGTTGTAATAATAAACACAGAAAATAAAACAGGGGCATAGACACTGACACATTCTAAAATACATGTGGCTAATAATTTTTTTCATCCTAGTAAATATAGATAAATTTGCGATCTTCTCCTCTAACTTAATCAAGAAAGTCAATAAGGGGAAAAAAGAACAGAGAAAATGGAAATAAAATTTATCATGAAAACAACTTGTACCCTATTAGGGCATATGGGCAAAACAGAAGAGAGGATCCTCTAAGTAAGAGGATTAGATAGATAGTATTCAATCCAATGACATATACCAATCTCCCATAACATTAAAACCACCTGCCTAATATTAAATTCACTTATTGCCATCAAAGCAGTCGATTGGAGATACATAAACCAGTCTGCTGTTACTGGCTTCTCGGCTACCTCTGAAAGCTGCAAGCAGGCCGGATGGGGGCAGGAAGCCCCTATGCTAGAGTTAAGTATGGGATCCTGTGGATTTGGCATGAAAACCCCAGAATGGAATGTCCCTTTAAGGGGTACTCCTTCCCTAGACATCTTATTCCCTATCTAAAGAATAGGGGATACAATGTCTGATCACGGGTGTACGGCCACTGGGACCCCCACAATCTCCAGGCCGGCATTCCATGACCCTTCCATTCATTTCTATGGGAGGGGGCTTGGTGGCTATTACATAGTCACGCCTCCTTCCATAGACATGAATTAATGGGGCATGACGGCTGTGGTCGCTCGTCATACGGCATGGATCGGAGTTTGCTCCGTGCATCTGATGACTGGGGTGCCATTCCAGAGATAGCAGGAGGTCCCAGTGCCCAGACCCCCACAATAAGACATTTGGGGCTTTATTTACTAACTTGATCCGCACTCTTTTGGAACACAATTTGCGAACAAAATAAAATATAACCCTCCACTTTACAAGAAAAATCTGAAAAGAGGGCGTGGCCACGGGATAAAGTGGGAGTGGTCCAGACAAAAGGGGCATGTTCCCAACAGTTTAAAAAAATCCCAGCATATTTACTAAGGTTTCCACAGAAAATGTGGTGGATCTGGGAAAAAAACGACAGATCAGAACAGATGTAAAAAAAAAAAAAAAACGTAGGGAAAAGTGGAAAATGTAGGGAAACCTTAGTAAATACCTTGGTAAAATACCCAGAAACTATACTCCCCTCTTAGTATATAAACCCCATTATCTCTTTTCCTTTGGATAGGGCATAAGATGTCTAGGGGCGGTGAACCCCTTTAAGTCTTGTAAGTTGGGAGGTGTGCCCTACCTGGGTCAGAGGCACATTCATAGTCGTAAATTGTTTGGGGCTGCTTTGGTTAGGAACTTTAGGAATTACTATCATGGATGACCTACTTTAGTTTTGTTGTATAGAGCACGCATGTCATTCTACTTGATAATGTCAAATATTTTATTATTATATTATAATATTATATTCCTGCAATTTTAGGACATGACCATACATTTTCAATTACTCTACAAACTTTTGAGCATATCTTTTTATTTTCATTTATCTAATCCTAAATTATTGTCATTTTGTATTTTTCAAGTAATTTAATTTCATGGAGAAAAATAAATGGTGTATCTCATTTATACTAATACACCTTTGAGGGCTTGCTGGCAGTAGCCTTGTTTGTTGTCTTAGCGTCTACTCCAGAGTCGGAAGCTCCTAATGGTTTCTGATAGTAAGCAGAGTGCTGCCAAATGAAATGTTGGGACCAATACCATAAATCATTGGACACTTGACTACAACAATAAGCCTGCTTGGCTGGGTCTGTCTTACTCTCAGCAAAACAATAAAAAATGTATTGTTGGCTCTCATTAGGGTCAAAATTCCCAAAAAATCTAATTTTTCAAGGGCCCTGAAATATAGAAAGTTCCAGAATCCTCACATTTGCTTTAATATATTCATTACATGACAATTACCAAAAAATTATATTTTTATATCAGTTTAGTTGTTTGTGTTTTAAATTTGTGTTGTTTTTGTTATATGGGAAATCAACTCTCCATACAGAGCTTGTAATGTTGTTTTGCTGATATATGTCTAAACGGACAGAACTGCAGTAAAGCATGGTTTCAGGCTAGTAGCTGGACTTCTGGTGAGACAGGAGGTATATTTTGGACTACTTGAATGTAACAATGGTGGCCTGCTCCTGTAAATGTGCTGAGCTCCGTGGCAAGCAGTGCTCTCAAGTTACATTCTATGTCCTTGCTTCAGTCCCTGAGTTCTCCTGTCCCATTTGCCTATACTGTGCTCAGGGCTGCCTGTAGGATGTTTTCACTGTGGCAGCTTTTTAAACGCACAGGGAATACTCTAAACTTTTCCTTAATTATGGCTAAGCTCTACATGCTTAAACTTGCTCTACATGCTTCACCTATGCCTGAGCAACACGGTTCCTTAGTGTCCACGGCAAAGGTGTTCTGTTGAGTTTTCATTATTGTGTCTGACTTCTGCCTGTCCCAATTCTGCTCTATTATGTTCTATTTGTACTGTATAATTGACTGCTACAACTCAATCTACCTTATCATTGACCATACAGCGTTGCTGCCAGCCTTTAGTTTATGTTTGGACTGTGTCTTTTGATCCATGTGTCATCTAGTTCAAAGGGCCAGCCATAACCGACACTAGGACAACTCTTGAAGTTGTCAGGATCCAGATAGGTATGAAGCGAGGACACTGGTGGTGGATCCTCTGTGTCAGTGGGGTGATGACGTGGGCCCTACCAGGGGAACGGAGTCTAAGGGGTTACTGGTTTTCACCAGATCCTGCCGCAAAGCGGGATGGACTTGCAGCGGCAGGTAACCCCCAGGTCGTTCCACCCGATAGCGACTCAACCCCAGCTGACAGCTGAGACAGGCGCGGTACAAGGGACAAGGCAAGAGCAAGGTCGGACGTAGCAGAAGGTCAGGGCAGGCAGCAAGGATCGTAGTCAGAGGCAACAGCAGAGGGTCTGGAACACTTGCTTGGAACACACACAAAACGCTTTCACTGGCACTAGGCAACAAGATCCGGCGATGACAGTAAGGGGAAGTGGGTTTTTATAAGGAGGGCACAGGTGCAGGTACTGATTGGGCCAGGCGCCAATCAATGGCGCACTGGCCCTTTAAATCACAGAGAGCCGGCGCGCGCGTGCCCTAGGGAGCGGGGCCGCGTGCGCCGGGACAGAGCAGACGGAGGATGGGGCAGGTGAGGAGATTGGGATGCGAGCCGCGGGCGGGCGCGTCCCGCTACGCAGATCGCATCCCCGCCGGTGACATTAGTGCAGCGCTCCCGGTCAGCGGGTCCGACCGGGGCGCTGCACGGAGGTGAACGCCGTGAGTGCTCCGGGGAGGAGCAGGGACCCGGAGGGCTTGGCGTAACAGAAGTAGTGATCTAGTAGTCCATTGTAGCCAAGTCTAGCTTTCTCATTCTGGAGATGGAAAAAGGGTGAAAACCATAGGGCTGCTAAGGTTCTGCTTTGAAGTTTGGCCCAAAGTCAAACCGAATGAGTAGCACAACAGGTCCAAACTCACTATCTATTAAATTGAGACTTTCAAAAAACAAGCAAGAGTTACTAATAATAAGTGTGCCATAATAAAGAATATTGATTTAGCCAAAAAATAGGTTGTCTCTACACAGCCCGACACTGCCTGATCTGTGCTGTTGATAGGGAAAATGGTAACACCCATTTATCAATTTATTTATACACTTTCAAGAGAAATGGCTGAATACTGAATACAAGTAAAGATGCTCCAAAAGTGTTATTTCATATTGAATGCACAAATTTACTAAAGCAGACATGTCAAGAGAAGTGGCAGGTCTTCTGTAAAGGATATTTGTGTTTGCTTAATGTAACAAACATTGCCACATGGAGAATGGTCACCTCACCAATGTACCTCCGGAGTCAAAGACTTCCATAGGCCCAATGAATAATCTAAAAAGTCAACTATTAAATTCCCGGACAGTTCTGTCATTGGGTTAATAGTACCTATTTGTTCCTTGATGCTTCACTTGTAATAATAATTGTAATTCCCCACTGAGAAATCATACGCTACAAGGAAAAGTCTGCTTTCATAAAGAACTTTTTTTTACATGCACACAAAAAGTAATGAAGTCATAGAACAGTATGTCACCGAAATGAAACTTGGTGAGACCTGTGGCCTTTAGTGAATTGACAGTCTGGTGTCAGAGAACAAATCATTTGTATCATAAAAGAAAATGTGCTAAGGGACAGATCTCTCCGAGAAGGCGATTTAATCTTTTATAATGTTCTACAGATACACACAACTTCATAGATTTCTGAAAGCACAAGCAAAAACAATTATATCAAGGGAAGAAGTTACTCTCATAAAATTCTGTAACATCTTTATTCCACAATAGATTGTTAGGATTGTGGCTTCGTAAAATGGTTGCTGCGCCAGAATATGCTAATACCTAGATCTGTTTATGTATAGCTAAATAAGGTGAGATACATAAAAAAAAAAACTGAATCTAGAAAATGTTACTCTATGGTGCTAAGACGTCAGGTGTTTATAGGAAGAGCTTATGATCTAAAGATATGCTAAATATAGAAAATAGACAATTGATATTATTCGGTCTTAAAATGCATAAGTATTTATGAGCAATAATAATAATCAACCAAGTTTTTGTCCCTTCTGCTGACAAACTTGTCTTTGGCTGTAAGGCAACTGTAAGTCCAGCAGAAGACTCCCCCTCCCAACCACTAGAAGACTGGAACTGAGAAGCCTCTCCCCCATGATTATATACAACTAAATAAGTTTGGATCCTTTGCAGATTAATCAATACAATCATATTAATGAATTTCTCTATGTTCACCTAGCATACTCTGGTGAAAACAGGGTTATTTATATTTGACCTTAAAGGGGTATTCAGGAATAGAAAAACAGGCCTCATTTCTTTCAAAAACAGCTCCACATCTGTCCAAAGGTTGTGTGTGACATTACAACTTGGCTCCATTCACTTAAATGGAACTGAGCTGCAGAACCACACCCAACCTGGAGTGTTTCTGAATTCCTGGATAATCCTTAACATGTACATCTGGAAATGTGTATGCCAAATGTACGTAGTGCCTAAGCAATGTATAGTCTTGGTTTAAAGGGGTTCTCAGGCAGATTTTTTTTTCTTAAAATATGCCCAGGCTAACTGCTTAAACAGAAAACTGTATTTTCCTCCTTCAGTTCACCTTAGCCTATCACTTGGTATTACTGTGTTCCACTTTCTTGTCCTGGGGTCAATACGTCACATTGTGTTTCAGAAATCACTGGCCACAGCAGTGTCCCACCTCCCCAGCTATTGGCTGAGCAGCAATGTTACAAATTCACCATAAACCCAAATTGATGCCATTTGTAGCTCAGGACATCTACTCAGGGCATGCTGCGTGATTTCAGAACAACAAACCACATTAAGCTGGTTGTCAAATGTCTTTCATAAGCATAAAAACCATGAAGTGCAACATATCACTGAAGATTCATTTCCAGCATTCACTCTTGGACTTCTTCCCAGAAAATATTGGTGCAGTCCATGACATTTCACCGTGATATTATCACAATGGAAAAATTATGTTAGGGTGACTGGAATCGCCATCATTGCAGGCTAACTTTTGTTGGATACAGCAACAAGATGGACCTGACACAAAAATCGGGGGCCAACCACTGAGCTAACCCACTGAACAATTGCAGACTATCAGAAACTTTAGGCAACTAAATACAGTGTAGTAAAAAAAAAAAAATAGTTCATGTTTTTTTTTCCAAATTCTTACATGATTAGAAACTTTGTGTTCACTCAGAAGGGGTCCATCATGATCACCCTACATTTTTCACACACAAAAAAAAAAAAAAAAACTTTTGACATGTTGCACAGACATGTCAAAACTTTCAATTGCACTCAATCTCACCCTTAAGACCCCCCTATGTTCGCAATGTATAATGCTTGGAAATGCGCTCCACTGCCTGGCCGGCCACAAGATCCTTCTCCTTCACTTAATTATAGCCTATGGAGGGAATCTGGCACACAAAGTGGCTGGCTGGTAGTGAAGAGCCTGTAGTGCATGTCACTGGCTTATAACTCGTGATCACAACAAGTCTCAGGACTGTGATCTTGTGCAATCAAAACTTTTGACATGTCTAGGAAACAAGTAAATTTTTTTTTTTTTTTGTGTGACAATGACCAGTTTATTTATTGGTGATGCGTCACGTGCAGAAAGTGTATACCACAATGTGGTCATGTGATATGGCTATGGGGCATATATATGAGTTTGTTATTTGCCAGACATAATGACTTAGGGTAGTAACCCAAAATGCATCAGTCATCTGGCTTCCTGAGATTGGGTAAGCTATTATGAAGATTAGCCAATAACAGTAATGTTTTAACTGAAGACACTGACTTGATATTCTGTGTTTGTATATGTTTTACTTTAGGGTGAATATGCTGATTTAAAGACTTAAAGGCATTGCCCTGCTTAGATAATTGATTATCTTTTACCATGTTAGAGAATTCTGAATTCATCTATGGGATCCTCTGTTCAGGATCCTAATCTCTTGGCCAGAGTGAAGAACAGGTGAAAAGAAAATCTGAAGAATCAGTCCTGTCCTGCATTATGCATTCAACACATTGATGTAAAATACTTAATTTCCCCTGTGGGGGTGCTGCAGAGAAATTGAAAAATTACTCCCAGATTTCTTTACAAATCCCAGTTAAAGGGTTACTCTATCCATAGACATCTTATCCCCTATCCAAAAGATAGGAGATAAGATGTTTGATCGCGGAGGTCCCGCCACTATGGGCCACGAGCCTCCGGCGCTGCACCAGATGCTCTAAACGAATGCTGGGTGCAGCAGGGAGATTGCGGGGGACCCCAGCTCCAGGACCTCTCAATCAGACATCTTATCCCCAATCTTTGGATATGGGATAAGATGTCTAGGGGCAGAGTACCCCTTTAATTATTGGTGGTTCCAACAGGGGACACTTTGTGACTAGCCTATTGTCAAGTTACATTTCTAACAAAAACAGATTATCAAAAGTTTAGCACCCCTTAAATTTCAACCGCTTAGCAGATGGGCACTTTAGTGGAAATAATTTTCAAATACTTTCAAATGTTTCATAGATATAGATGCATTTTTTTATGGTTCCATTTTTACGGTTCCTTTTTTTTCAGGGTAGACAAAACAAAGTCAAATAGAAATATTGGTTTAAGAGATGTGATTCTAAGTTTATGAGACAGCCAACTGAATCAGATTTTAATTCCCTATCATAACAATGTAGAATTGCAGCGTAAGCAAGATATTGTTTATAATTATATTCCTCCTCGCTGTCATAACAACACTATAAAAACTGAATTTTTTTATCTATTTTTTTATTTTATTTTTTTATGCTTAAGGATCCTGGAAAAAAACTTTCAATACAGAATTGGCTCTCAGTAAGATACTTTTGCTTAATATATGTGCATATTTTGGGCCACCACTTGCTTAGGCTGCATGCTGTCAACAAAAATAGCAATACTATAAAAATAAATAAAGAAATGAATAACCTAAATGGTGCACATATGGATAAAAAGAGAAAATAACTCGTGCATCTGTATATATATATATTTTTTTCTCTTTTAAAGTGTAACTATAGCTACTGAGTACATATGACATGTTAAATAAACCCATATTCAGTGATTGATTGGGCCAAAATGGGCTTTAGAGACAGTGGCATTTAGAGTAGTTTATTCTATTTGCCTGAGGCAAACATGTCAAACTACTTTTCACTTCTGATTTTAAAATCAGGACATTTTTCTCGCCAGTAATATGCAACATGTCAGCTATAGCAGCAATACACAGTAGCACCAATGTAGCACTAATGCTCAGTAATATGACAATAATAGCAGAAATGTCCAGGATTATGACACTAGCAAGAGCACTTAGTAAAATGGTTACAATATTTACTTTATGATAAGAGTATTATTGACTATAACAGAATCCAATAAAATGTATTAGTACTTAAAATATACATTATTCCTTATGGTACTTGCCAATGTACAATAACAATATATTACTCAATGGCTCTTGACTTAAAGGGGTTCTCTGGTGCTTACACATCTTATCACGCCCCATCCCGTAGGCTTGCATTGAGGGGCGGAGGCGTGACGTCACACGCCGCCGGCCTTGTGGTCGTCCGTAATCAGACCCGGAGCGCACACGCTTCGGGGACTGATTACAGACAGGGTGCCGCGTGCAAGATCCTGGGGGTCCCCAGCGGCGGGACTCCTGCGATCAGGCATATTATCCCTATCCTTTGGATAGGGAATAAGATGTGTAAGCACCGGAGAACCCCTTTAATGGGGTTTTACCAAAGGATCAGAGGACACATGTTTGATTGTAAGGGGTCTGACCTTTGGCCCCATCCCTTGATGGCGATTGAGTCTGCACACTGAAGCTCTTTTGCATAATACCATTCAAGGGTCATGTTCTTCTCTAACCTCTGATGATCATTTGCCATGGATACAGGTTTGTTTGTTTTTTTATTCCCCTGCACGGCTGACCATGTAATGCATTGGTCTGCCATACAGAAAGCTGCTCTTTCATAGCAGCTCTCCATTCTGATAAACTGGGTCACAAGCAGGAGGACATCTCTATGATGTTCATGTATCCTGAGAAGGAATATTAAAAGATGTCACACAGGGGCGGAGTCGTGACGTCACAATACTCCGGCCCCGTGGTCCTGAGGCTTCAGAGTCAGAGCCTCTAGCGCTGCGTGCAGCTCACACAGGTGGGTGCTGCATGAGAAATTGCAGGGGTCCCCAGCGGAGGGACCCCCGGGATCAGACATCTTATCCTCTATCCTTTAATTATTTATTTATGATTTTTTTTTTTTTTTATGGAGATAGTTGCAAATAAACAGTAATGCATGTTTTGTTGGCGGTCTTCAGCTCTCTTCTTCTGCTACTGCTCAATGCTATAGCAACTTTGGTCTAGTGAACGGAGAAGATCTCCGAACTCCTACTGTGGAAGAATTCTAAAGGTGTTATTATTTCAACTTTCCCAGAGGTACTACACTGTATGTCCATACAGAACATACTCTATATATCCAGGTGATACATCTTGAAATAAAGGTTACTGAAAAAAAATGGCATGTCCACCACGAGGGTCTTGTCTACCACCAGAGCATCAGACATTCTTTTATGTACTTGATCTGTTTTTAATCATAAATAAACAAAAGAACTCAACTTTTACCATTGTGATTTTTTTTTTTTTTTTTCATTCTGGATACTGCAACTAATCTTTCAAAATATCACCAAACTGATGTATTGAAAAGTGAGGGCATGTTAGATTACTTTTCTTCCACCCTTTCACACTTTCCAAAACTACAACAAATAACTCAAAACCAAATTGTGTACTCAAGTTTATTTTTTTATTTTTTCAGCACTCTTTGACAAATCTTGGTTAACTTCATGGACACCAATACTACCTTTATTTTGCATTTTGCACTATTCTTTCATATGTATTGTATTGTACAGTAAAAAAAAAATACCATGGTTGCCCTCAAATAGCAAAAAAAAAAAAAATGCTGTGGGTTTAAAGAACTACAGATTTAAAAAGACACTACCAAAACTGGTTAACAACACCAAGAGTATAATGTTATGACTGATTGTTGTACTTATTTGTTTATTTTTTCTTTTATTTATTCAAACTGCTTATTTCTAGCAATGGCAGTCACACATCTATAATAGCGAAATGTGCTAAACACTTGTACACATAACATATTGTAACCCTCAGTCCCAGCCTGGCTTTCAGAATATTGGTATCGACATTACCTCTCATCCTACCGGGCAGCCTTGTTGTTGATAGTGCTGTTTTGTTTATTCCGCTTCCTTATTCCACCGCCTTGATGAATATTTAATCTAGAAACCATATGTGCTAAGGAAGGTGTTATGTTTACACCAGGTGCTATGGTAAAATGTCAGTCCTTGCTAAGTACAAATATCAGGTAGATGAACATTTCACCTTCATCCCAGGCTCCGTGAATAGAAATCAGTTCATACGGAGCAGAAAATGGCACACAATCTCCTTTACAATCTTCATAGAATCATTTTTTCTTCACAATGGAGTCATTATAGACATACTATATGTCATACTACTAAGTTAAGTAAAAGCTGGATGTGTGACCTTCATTTTATATAGAGCTTTGTTTGACCTGACAATCTTTCTGTGTTGGTTTTACAAGAGACTTTTATTATTATTTTATCACCATCTCTAACCCTTTCCATACACCATGCCTGTGGTTTTTCACTTTCTGTCTTTGCTACTCTGCATTATTCCGTCCTACAGTCAACTAACCCATTACTTGCAGCTCCAATCCCAATAAGACTGGGTTCACATATATCAGGCGTTCGGCATAGTTTCCCTCCGGCATGCAACGGAGGGAAATTGATGCTAGAACCGATCCCATTCATTTGAATGGGACAGTTCACAATCATCCAGCATCTCAATTTTGACGCTGGATGGTTGGACTCACCGGAAGGCACCAGACAGGGGAGCTAAGCTTACTGTGTTCCCCTGTCTGCCGCCCAAAAACAATGGACACCAGATGGCATACAACTGATGACAACTTGTCATCAGTTGTGGTATCAGTTGCGTTCAGATCTAGGCTGAGTTCACTTATGCCGGATGCCGAATATATGTGAACCCAGCCTACCATAGCTCCTTTTGCAGAAAAAAGTGATTGTCCAGCGCAGTAGCTCTTCAGAACGGTGTAAACCTTATTCAGATGAAAAACCCATGGAACAAAGGGACAGACTGCTCCAGTGATGTCCTGCTGTTCTGTGTGGTTTTTAGATGAATAAAGTTTACACTGTTCTGAAGAGCTACGTCGCTGGACAATCACTTTCTACTGTACTCAAGTATTGGGGGTGTGCACACTAGTCCGTGCAAAAGTAAGGCATGAGAGTGAGCTGACACCTACCTGCTTTCTACACATAGGTGCCATTGTAATTATAGCATAGTTTACTATTTTCCATTATACAATATAATGATGCATTGTTAACTAAAATACTGGTCAATTCTACAAGGTGGGCCATTTATGTGGATACACCTTAATAAAATGGGAATGGTTGGTGATATTAACTTCCATTTTGAATCCAACTTCTGTTTTTTCGATAGGAAGAGGGTCATGTGACACATCAAACTTATTGGGAATTTCACAAGAAAAACAATGATGTTCTTGGTTTTAACGTAACTTTATTCTTTCATGAGTTATTTACAAGTTTCTCTTTGTTTATAGCCATTGACATGTTGTCGAGGTTAACACGAGAGGAGCGGATAGAAATTGTGTTGATGTCTGGTGAACGCAGTAACTGCGACATTGCAGCAGATTTCAATGCAAGATACCCTACGAGACCACCCATCTCCCATGATACAGTTAGCAAAGTGCTTGCTAAGTTTCGTGAAACTGGTTCATTGTTGGATTTGCCAAAATGTGGACGCATGAAATTTGTCACTAATGAAGAAACATCAGTGGCTGTCCTAGCTTCATTCAGCAAAAGCCCACAGCGTAGCACTCACCGCATGTCACTGGAGAGTGGCATTAGTCGAACATCCCTTCGGTGTATATTAGCTACTCACAAATGGCACCCTTACAAACTCCAGCTACTGCAGCATCTCAATGAGGATGACCCAGATCAGCGCACTGAGTTTGCAGAATGGGCAAAACAAAAATTGGAACAGGACCCTCAGTTTACGCAGAATATTTTTTTTTCAGTGATGAGGCAAACTTTTATATGAATGGTGAAGTTAACATACAAAACCACCACTATTGGTCTGACACTAACCCACATTGGATAGATCCCTCCAATACTGTTGGAACAAAAATTCATGTTATGGTGTGGTATATGGGGGAAAAGATAGTGGGGCCATTCTTTATCAATGGAAACCTCAAGGCCACTGGATATGTGGAATTGCTACATGATGATGTGTTTTCCTCTTTATGCAATGAAGCTGGCATGTTCCCTGAGTTTTTCCAGCAAGATGGTGCACCACCACATTATGGGTGTCAGGTCCAAGCATTCCTAGATGAACAGTTTCCTGGAAAGTGGATTGGTTGTCGTGGGCCAGTTGAATGGCCCCCAAGATCTCCCGATCTGACCCCCTTAGACTTTTATCTTTGGGGTACTGAAGGCAATTGTCTATGCTGTGAAGATACAAGATGTGCAGCACCTGAAACTACGGATACTGGAAGCCTGTGCTAGCATTTCTCCTGCGGTGTTGCTATCAGTGTGTGAAGAGTGGGAGAAGAGGGTTGCATTGACAATCCAACACAATGGGCAGCACATTGAACACATTTTATAAGTGGTCAGAAACTTGTAAATAACTCATGAAAGAATAAAGTTATGTTAAAACCAAGCACATCATTGTTTTTCTTGCGAAATTCCCAATAAGTTTGATGTGTCACAAAAGTTGGATTCAAAATGGCCAACTTCAAAATGGCCGCCATGGTCACCACCCATCTTGAAAAGTTTCCCCCCTCACATATACTAATGTACCACAAACAGGAAGTTAATATCACCAACCATTCCCATTTTATTAAGGTGTATCCATATAAATGGCCCACCCTGTATAATGTTCTTAATAGTGTTGTGTAGTATTTCCCTCAAGTAAACCCCTAAGTGAAATAAGATCAACTACATTCCCGCTGCAGAAGTTGGAAAGTACTACGTCCAGGCCATTGCTCTTCTAAGGGGACTAGTTCTCTTTGAGAGATCCATCTGATCTGGGTTTTACAGGAAATACTCCATGTCTACTGAGCAGAATCTAATGACCTATTGTTAAAATCAACTTTTAGTTTTAAAGTGTGTTGGCTATTTATTTTCTATGTTTTCTTTGTTTGTTTTTATGTATGTTTTTTATAATTTCTCTATCCATATTAGAAAATAATTCTAAAATCTTGCAGTTTTCCTTCTGGGATCTAGGTCCAATATTGTTTCCTGTTCTGTAGAGATCACTCCTCAGCAGTGACCTCCTTATTATAGCAGACAGGAATGCATTGAAAGTTGACTCCAGATAGGAGTAAATAGGACAATGGATGATTGTTACCTCTGCAATGGTCATACATGACATGTCAATGAAAGCTAAAGTATCATGGAAATATGCATCAGGAACTGCATCTGTCACAGGCAGCTCCACATCACTGCTAGCCAACCAAGGACCAATAAAAGTGGTATCCGGTCCAACTAACACATACTTCTTTCTCAGATATGAACCTTGCGGTCCACATAAGGTTACTTCTGGGAGTGCAGTATCTTTTCTCCACCATTTTCTCCATTTCAGAAACTATATGCAAAACATATGTCCCACAAATAATGCATTTGTAAAAAATAAAAAGCGCAAATAAAAAATAAAAAAAATACTGACTTTTTAATAATTCCAGCCACACAATAAAGACTTGTTATTACCCTAGTTGCATACTTCAGGATGTATAGTTTCCAGAATACGGTAACTTTTGGGTGTGTAGTATTGTTCTGCCAGCTTCAATCCTTTGCAGGCATGGAGTGGGGTCTATATTTCAAAAGGTGCTCCTTTTTTCTGGGTTCTACCATGTGGCCAAGCAACAAAAAATGGTCTAAGACAAATATCCCAGATAAAAAAATAAAAATAAAAAAAGCTGGGACTTTAAGGGACATACAGATGTAACTAGCTGTGTCCATAAGGGGTTCAAATAAATTACAATCAGAAAGTAAAAACATATTGCAAAAAAAAAAAAAAAAAAGAACATGTTTCTGGCTCTAAAATCAGTAAAAAAAATCTAGGTGATAAAATTATTTTAGGTGATTATTTTGTTCTTATGATCAGTGGAGGTTTAAATACTTAGAACCCGGTGATTAAAATGTTTGACAGGTATGTGTGATGTGTCTAAAGTTTTTTTTTATATGGCAGAAACACTTTAAAACTTGTAGAGGTTAAATAAAGAGAAAAAAAGATGAATTACTGTTATAAAAATATACTATTAATAGGTCAAATATTTAAGGTTTTATTTGTTCCTTCTTTGTTTTTCTTATTTATTTGTTGTATTTATTGCCGATATAGTTTGTTAATGGATAAAAAATGCTTGCTATGGACAACATAACCTATAATATAGCTCTGCTCCTGTAATACGTCTATATTCCCGACACATAGACAGCAATAAACACTTTTTGTTTATCAAATGGCTCCGAAAAATCTATCACAGCCACTTATGGATGGAACCCAGGTGAATTATTATGCCAGTTTTGCTGGAGAGAGCTGCTTAGCGTGGTAACTGAGCTGAGATGCGGTAATGTTCCCATTGTGAGCGCTGTAGATGGTGCAGAAAAAATAAACAGGTTAATTTATGCTGAGTTGGAATTTTTCCTGTAACCTCTATTTCGAGAAGTCTTCCTAAACTTACATGAAACTTTCAGCCAGTTCGCGAGACTCTTATGTGATCGAATAGAACGGCAATTAGAAACTCATTCTGCCAGTTCTGCTCAGGAGAAAAAGTAACAAGAAAAGAAAAAAACTTATTGTCACCAGCAGTAGTCCTCAGCTTAGTAGAAGATTGGTTGTACCAAATATGTTCTTCAAATTACTTAGCGTGTTAATTGTTATAAGATTATTGCTGTTTTGCGATAATGTACCAGATAGCATTTTAATAAGCTTGGCAACGTAGAGCGGCAGCATATGGATGTTCACATCTAAACGAGTAGTAAAACTTACAATGAGTAGACCTAATGAAGAGGAAATCCCTCGGCACAGCAGCAGAGGGCCTGCAGATTTGCTAAAGATGTTGTAATTGTGCAGTAACTAAAGGCAAAATTATATACTTTTCTTTTTTTTTATTTTTTTTATGGATGCTGCACTGACAATTCTACACACTGTTACGCCGAGCGCTCCGGGTCCCCGCTCCTCCCCGGAGCGCTCGCTTCACTCTCCCCGCGGCAGCGCTCCGGTCACGTCCTCTGACCCGGGGCGCTGCGATTCCGCTGCCAGCCGGGATGCGATTCGCGATGCGGGTAGCGCCCGCTCGCGATGCGCACCCCGGCTCCCCTACCTGACTCGCTCTCCGTCTGTTCTGTCCCGGCGCGCGCGGCCCCGCTCCCTAGGGCGCGCGCGCGCCGGGTCTCTGCGATTTAAAGGGCCACTGCGCCGCTGATTGGCGCAGTGGTTCCAATTAGTGTGTTCACCTGTGCACTTCCCTATATCACCTCACTTCCCCTGCACTCCCTTGCCGGATCTTGTTGCCTTAGTGCCAGTGAAAGCGTTCCTTGTGTGTTCCTTGCCTGTGTTTCCAGACCTTCTGCCGTTGCCCCTGACTACGATCCTTGCTGCCTGCCCCGACCTTCTGCTACGTCCGACCTTGCTTTTGCCTACTCCCTTGTACCGCGCCTATCTTCAGCAGCCAGAGAGGTGAGCCGTTGCTAGTGGATACGACCTGGTCACTACCGCCGCAGCAAGACCATCCCGCTTTGCGGCGGGCTCTGGTGAAAACCAGTAGTGGCTTAGAACCGGTCCACTAGCACGGTCCACGCCAATCCCTCTCTGGCACAGAGGATCCACTACCTGCCAGCCGGCATCGTGACAGTAGATCCGGCCATGGATCCCGCTGAAGTTCCTCTGCCAGTTGTCGCTGACCTCACCACGGTGGTCGCCCAGCAGTCACAACAGATAGCGCAACAAGGCCAACAGCTGTCTCAACTGACCGTTATGCTACAACAGTTACTACCACAGCTTCAGCAGTCATCTCCTCCGCCAGCTCCTGCACCTCCTCCGCAGCGAGTGGCCGCTCCTGGGATACGCTTATCCTTGCCGGATAAATTTGATGGGGACTCTAAGTTTTGCCGTGGCTTTCTTTCCCAATGTTCCCTGCATCTGGAGATGATGTCGGACCTGTTTCCCACTGAAAGGTCTAAGGTGGCTTTCGTAGTCAGCCTTCTGTCCGGAAAAGCCCTGTCATGGGCCACACCGCTCTGGGACCGCAATGACCCCGTCACTGCCTCTGTACACTCCTTCTTCTCGGAAATCCGAAGTGTCTTTGAGGAACCTGCCCGAGCCTCTTCTGCTGAGACTGCCCTGTTGAACCTGGTCCAGGGTAATTCTTCCGTTGGCGAGTATGCTGTACAATTCCGTACTCTTGCTTCAGAATTGTCCTGGAATAATGAGGCCCTCTGCGCGACCTTCAAAAAAGGCCTATCCAGCAACATTAAAGATGTTCTGGCCGCACGAGAAATTCCTGCTAATCTACATGAACTTATTCACCTAGCCACTCGCATTGACATGCGTTTTTCCGAAAGGCGTCAGGAACTCCGCCAAGATATGGACTCTGTTCGCACGAGGCGTTTCTTCTCCTCGGCTCCTCTCTCCTCTGGTCCCCTGCAATCTGTTCCTGTGCCTCCCGCCGTGGAGGCTATGCAGGTCGACCGGTCTCGCCTGACACCTCAAGAGAGGACACGACGCCGTATGGAGAACCTCTGCCTGTACTGTGCTAGTACCGAACACTTCCTAAGAGATTGTCCTATCCGTCCTCCCCGCCTGGAAAGACGTACGCTGACTCCGCACAAAGGTGAGACAGTCCTTGATGTCTACTCTGCTTCTCCACGTCTTACTGTGCCTGTGCGGATGTCTGCCTCTGCCTTCTCCTTCTCTACAGTGGCCTTCTTGGATTCCGGATCTGCAGGAAATTTTATTTTGGCCTCTCTCGTCAACAGGTTCAACATCCCGGTGACCAGTCTCGCCAGACCCCTCTACATCAATTGTGTAAATAATGAAAGATTGGACTGTACCATACGTTTCCGCACGGAGCCCCTTCTTATGAGCATCGGATCTCATCATGAGAGGATTGAACTTTTGGTCCTCCCCAATTGCACCTCGGAAATTCTCCTTGGACTTCCCTGGCTTCAACTTCATTCCCCTACCCTGGATTGGTCCACTGGGGAGATCAAGAGTTGGGGGTCCTCTTGTTCCAAGAACTGTCTAAAACCGGTTCCCAGTAACCCTTGCCGTAACTCTGTGGTTCCTCCAGTAACCGGTCTCCCTAAGGCCTATATAGACTTCGCGGATGTTTTCTGCAAAAAACAAGCTGAGACTCTACCTCCTCACAGGCCTTATGATTGCCCTATCGACCTCCTCCCGGGCACTACTCCACCCCGGGGCAGAATTTATCCTCTCTCTGCCCCAGAGACTCTTGCCATGTCCGAATACGTCCAGGAGAATCTAAAAAAGGGCTTTATCCGTAAATCCTTCTCTCCTGCCGGAGCCGGATTTTTCTTTGTGTCCAAAAAAGATGGCTCCCTACGTCCTTGCATTGACTACCGCGGTCTTAATAAAATCACGGTTAAGAACCGCTACCCCTTACCCCTCATCTCTGAACTCTTTGATCGCCTCCAAGGTGCCCACATCTTCACTAAATTGGACTTAAGAGGCGCCTATAACCTCATCCGCATCAGAGAGGGGGACGAGTGGAAAACGGCATTTAACACCAGAGATGGACACTTTGAGTATCTGGTCATGCCCTTTGGACTGTGCAACGCCCCTGCCGTCTTCCAAGACTTTGTCAATGAAATTTTTCGTGATCTGTTATACTCCTGTGTTGTTGTATATCTGGACGATATCCTAATTTTTTCTGCCAATCTAGAAGAACACCGCCAGCATGTCCGTATGGTTCTTCAGAGACTTCGTGACAACCAACTCTATGCCAAAATTGAGAAATGTCTGTTTGAATGCCAATCTCTTCCTTTTCTAGGATATTTGGTCTCTGGCCAGGGACTACAGATGGATCCAGACAAACTCTCTGCCGTCTTAGATTGGCCACGCCCCTCCGGACTCCGTGCTATCCAACGCTTTTTGGGGTTCGCCAATTATTACAGGCAATTTATTCCACATTTTTCTACCATTGTGGCTCCTATCGTGGCTTTAACCAAAAAAAATGCTGATCCCAAGTCCTGGCCTCCTCAAGCAGAAGACGCCTTTAAACGACTCAAGTCTGCCTTTTCTTCGGCTCCCGTCCTCTCCAGACCTGACCCTTCCAAACCCTTCCTATTGGAGGTTGATGCCTCCTCAGTGGGAGCTGGAGCTGTTCTTCTACAAAAAAATTCTTCCGGGCATGCTGTCACTTGTGGTTTTTTCTCTAGGACCTTCTCTCCAGCGGAGAGGAACTACTCCATCGGGGATCGAGAGCTTCTAGCCATTAAATTAGCACTTGAGGAATGGAGGCATCTGCTGGAGGGATCAAGTTCTCCTGTTATTATCTACACCGACCACAAGAACCTCTCCTACCTCCAGTCTGCCCAACGGCTGAATCCTCGCCAGGCCCGGTGGTCTCTGTTCTTTGCCCGATTTAATTTTGAGATTCACTTTCGTCCTGCCGATAAGAACATTAGGGCCGATGCTCTCTCTCGTTCCTCGGATGCCTCAGAAGTTGAACTCTCTCCGCAACACATCATTCCACCTGACTGCCTGATCTCCACTTCTCCTGCCTCCATCAGGCAGACTCCTCCAGGAAAGACCTTTGTTTCTCCTCGCCAACGCCTCGGAATCCTCAAATGGGGTCACTCCTCCCATCTCGCAGGTCATGCGGGTATCAAGAAATCTGTGCAACTCATCTCCCGCTTCTATTGGTGGCCGACTCTGGAGACGGATGTTGTGGACTTTGTGCGAGCCTGCACTATCTGTGCCCGGGATAAGACTCCTCGCCAGAAGCCCGCTGGTTTTCTTCATCCTCTGCCTGTCCCCGAACAGCCTTGGTCTCTGATTGGTATGGATTTTATTACTGATTTACCCCCTTCCCGTGGCAACACTGTTATTTGGGTGGTCGTTGATCGATTCTCCAAAATGGCACATTTCATCCCTCTTCCTGGTCTTCCTTCTGCGCCTCAGTTGGCTAAACAATTTTTTGTACACATTTTTCGTCTTCACGGGTTGCCTACGCAGATTGTCTCGGATAGAGGCGTCCAATTCGTGTCTAAATTCTGGAGGGCTCTCTGTAAACAACTCAAGATTAAATTAAATTTTTCTTCTGCATATCATCCCCAGTCCAATGGACAAGTAGAAAGGATTAACCAGATCTTGGGTGATTATTTGCGACATTTTGTTTCCTCCCGCCAGGATGACTGGGCAGATCTCCTCCCATGGGCCGAATTCTCGTATAACTTCAGGGTCTCTGAGTCTTCCTCCAAATCCCCATTTTTCGTGGTGTACGGCCGTCACCCTCTTCCCCCCCTCCCTACTCCCTTGCCCTCTGGTCTGCCCGCTGTGGATGAAATTTCTCGTGACCTTTCCATCATATGGAGAGAGACCCAAAATTCTCTCTTACAGGCTTCATCACGCATGAAGAAGTTCGCGGATAAGAAAAGAAGAGCTCCCCCCGTTTTTTCCCCTGGAGACAAGGTATGGCTCTCCGCTAAATATGTTCGCTTCCGTGTCCCTAGCTACAAGTTGGGACCACGCTATCTTGGTCCTTTCAAAATTTTGTGTCAAATTAATCCTGTCTCTTATAAACTTCTTCTTCCTCCCTCTCTTCGTATCCCTAATGCCTTTCACGTCTCTCTTCTCAAACCACTCATCCTCAACCGTTTTTCTCCCAAATCTGTTCCTCCCACTCCTGTTTCCGGCTCCTCGGACATCTTCTCGGTCAAAGAAATTTTAGCTGCCAAAAAGGTCAGAGGGAAAAATTTTTTTTTAGTGGACTGGGAGGGTTGTGGTCCTGAAGAGAGATCCTGGGAACCTGAGGACAACATCCTAGACAAAAGTCTGCTCCTCAGGTTCTCAGGCTCTAAGAAGAGGGGGAGACCCAAGGGGGGGGGTACTGTTACGCCGAGCGCTCCGGGTCCCCGCTCCTCCCCGGAGCGCTCGCTTCACTCTCCCCGCGGCAGCGCTCCGGTCACGTCCTCTGACCCGGGGCGCTGCGATTCCGCTGCCAGCCGGGATGCGATTCGCGATGCGGGTAGCGCCCGCTCGCGATGCGCACCCCGGCTCCCCTACCTGACTCGCTCTCCGTCTGTTCTGTCCCGGCACGCGCGGCCCCGCTCCCTAGGGCGCACGCGCGCCGGGTCTCTGCGATTTAAAGGGCCACTGCGCCGCTGATTGGCGCAGTGGTTCCAATTAGTGTGTTCACCTGTGCACTTCCCTATATCACCTCACTTCCCCTGCACTCCCTTGCCGGATCTTGTTGCCTTAGTGCCAGTGAAAGCGTTCCTTGTGTGTTCCTTGCCTGTGTTTCCAGACCTTCTGCCGTTGCCCCTGACTACGATCCTTGCTGCCTGCCCCGACCTTCTGCTACGTCCGACCTTGCTTTTGCCTACTCCCTTGTACCGCGCCTATCTTCAGCAGCCAGAGAGGTGAGCCGTTGCTAGTGGATACGACCTGGTCACTACCGCCGCAGCAAGACCATCCCGCTTTGCGGCGGGCTCTGGTGAAAACCAGTAGTGGCTTAGAACCGGTCCACTAGCACGGTCCACGCCAATCCCTCTCTGGCACAGAGGATCCACTACCTGCCAGCCGGCATCGTGACACACACATTTCATTGAATTTTTAGTTACTTAAATAAAAATTGTCACCAAGTTTATTTTAGCCTCCATAGTATTATACATTAGTAATGTGTTTCTGAAGATGCCACTGTCAGACACCATATATACTCGAGTATAAGCTGAGTTTTTCAGCACGATTTTTCGTGCTGAAAAGGCCCCCCTAGGCTTATACTCAAGTGAACTCTCCGCCTGTAAATCCCTTCTCAGTAGTCTTCAAACTGCAGACCAAACTACAACTCCCAGCATGCCGGGCAGGTCCCAGCATGCCGGGCTGGAGGTCCGCAGGTTGAAGACCACTGCGGGCCTTTGTCATCATCCAGATCCCCCCCTCTTTAGTTTTTTACTCACCTCCCCTCGGTGTGAAGGAAGGGTGAGCTGGTCCAGGCCATCTATGCTGCAGGGACCGTGCGGTGGGGAGGGTTAGTAGTTCCGGGCTGTCCATTTTCACCGGGGGGGGGGGCCCTCTTCTGCGCACTCTGGGTCTGCCCCAGACCAGTGACGTTGCCTTGACGACGACACACAGGGACGCGCATGAACGTCCCTGTGCGTCGTCATCAAGGCAACGTCACTAGTCCGGGGCAGGCCGATGGCTGTCCTGGCATGCTGGGAGTTGTAGTTTTGCCACATCTGGAGGTCCGCAGGTTGAAGACCACTGATGAAGGGATTGACAGGTGGTGATGATGAAGGGGGTCTGGATGATGACGGGGGTCTGGATGATGATGAAGGCCACAGTGGTCTTCAACCTGCAGACCTCCAGAGGTTTCAAAACTACAACTCCCAGCATGCTGGGAGTTATAGTTTTGTAACATCTGGAGGTCCGCAGGTTGAAGACCACTGATGAAGGGATTGACAGGCAGTGATGATGAAGGGGGGGGGGGGATGGTGATGGGGTCTGGATGATGACGGCCTGTTTAAAAATTAACCTCTTAAGGACAAAGTGCACTTTGGCCTTAAAGGGGTTATCCTTCATAAGAAGATTTTAGTATTTACCTGCCAGACAGTAATGGACATGCTTGGGAAGGATCTGTGCTTGTCTTTGAGCTAAACAGCTATGTTCTGAGTCAACCATAACACTGTGGCTATCTTTTTGTGAACTGGCGATTTCCTTTCGGAGTTCCCTCCCTCCGACTACAAATCCCATGATTCCTTGTTTGTAAGTGTGAGGTCATTTTTCTCCCTCCCACATATCAGCCACCCCACCCATTAAAACACACCTGTGCGGCCTTCCATGCAAAAGACTAGTGTTTTCTAACCAGGGTGCAACCAGCTTTTGCAAAACTACAATTCTTTGCAGAATGATCTTCCTCCCACCCAGTGGTCGCTCCACCCATTGAAGCAAAGAACACCTAACTAGTAATGTAATTTCTTGGGCAACAGTGCAACCTAGGAAAACTTAAGACAACACTTATTTTGTATGCTGTTAAAAATAAACATTGGGGCAAAAATCACAGAATAATTGTGAGACCAGCCATCAAACACAGGTACAGACAATATATTATGAATAAAACTAACTTTACAGCCCCTGTAGCATAGTCAAATATATATATATATTTTTTTAATCCTGGAATACCCCTTTAAGAACACAGACAATTTTATTTTTTGCCTTTTTGTTTTATCCTCATCACCTTCTAGGCAAAACTCTTTGTGCGACCAATTGTATTTTGTAATGAAACCTTTTATTTTACCATAAAATGGACGGCACAACTAACGAAAATATTGTTTGTGTGGGGAAAAAAAAGAAAACTGCAATTCTGCCACTTACACTGTACACTTTTTGGTAAAACTGACATGTTTTCTTCCATAAAACAAAAGAAAAGGGATTCAATAACAACAATTTTTACTTTTTTATTACATTTCTAAAAGGTATTAAAGTTATGTAGTCTTGCTTCCACAATTCATATAAAAATTACTTTAAAAGGGTTTTCCAAGTAAAATTTCTTGATACCGTATTTTTTGTTCTATAGGATGCACCGGCGTATAAGACACACCCAATTTATAGGTGCAAAATCTAAAAAAATAAAGATTTTGAACCCAATAGTGATCTTCAACCTGCGGACCTCCAGCCGTTGGCTGTCCGGGCATGCTGGGAGTTGTAGTTTTGCAACATCTGGAGGTCCGCAGATTGAAGACCACTGCATAGGAGGTAATACTCACGTGTCCCCGCCGCTCCGGACCAGTCACTGCTGCCCTGGATGTTGCTCCATCGCTGTCGCTGTGTCCCCGTCGCTCCGGAACGTCTCTGCTGCCGGCCGGGTATTCTCGCTCTCTGTCGCCGCCATCACGTCGTTACGCATGCCGACGCATGTACGCGACGACGTGATGACGGGGAAGGAGAACGCCAGCCATACAGGGGATACCTGAACGGAGAAGACACCGAGGAGGCAGGTAATGTCCCTCCCGGTGTCCTGTAAGCACTAACCCGGCTATTCAGTCGGGCTGTTCGGGACCGCCGCGGCGGTCCCGAACAGCCCAACTGAACAGCCGGGTTAGTGTCACTTTCACTTCAGACGCGGCGGTCAGCTTTGATCGGCGCGTCTGAAGGGTTAATACAGTGCATTACTGCAATCGGTGATGTCCTGTATTAGCCGTGGGTCCCGGCCGTTGATGGCCGCAGGGACCGCCGCGATAGGGGTGTATTCGCCGTATAAGACGCACCGACTTTTCCCCCCCAGTTTTGGGCAAGAAAAAGTGCGTCTTATACGGCGAAAAATACGGCAATTGTTTCTCCGGGTAGGTGATTATCAATATCAGATTGGTGGGGTGCCGACAACTGCCACTGGCACTGATCAGCTGCTTGAAAGAGTTGTGGTAGATACGTGTACAAAAGACAGAGCCAGAAGAAGGCACCTCCATATTAAATTACTTCCATTTAAAAATCTTAATCCTTCTAGTACTTATCAGCGGCTGTATTTTCTAGAGAAAGTTGTGTAGTTCTTTCCAGTATGACCACAGGGCTCTTTGCTGACACTTCTGTCCATGTCAGGAACTGTCCAGAGTAGAAGCAAATCCCCATAGCAAACCTCTGCTGCTCTGGACAGTTCCTGGCACAGACAGAGGTGGCACCAGAGAGCACTGTGGTTAGACTGGAAAGAACTACACAACTTCCTCTGGAGCATACAGCAGCTGATAAATACTGGAAGGATTAAGATTTTTATATAACTTTTTGGAAACAGTTAATTTTGAAGCATTTTTTTCCACTGGAGAACCCCTTTAAGGCCACTATTCGATGTAAGCAGCCATCTGCTTCCAGATATGTTTACTGTGTATGCAGGAGCCTTGAATCTGGCTTGCTCGGCTTGTTGTGGGCGCCCCACCAAACTGACACAGATGACCTATCCTGAGGATAGGTCATTAATTAAATAAATAACATTTGGTTAAAAAGTTTAATCTATACAGTCTAGAGTCTATTGTTTTCAAAGGGATTCCGCTGTACAGAAATTCTGGATTCTGCGGTCACAGAAATGCTGTACTTTGGATTTGCTGAAAAAAGAGCATGCTCATTCTTTCTGTGGGGAATGCATTGCCATCAATGGTTACAGCGCATGTCTGAACAAAGTCTTACGAACAGTTCATGTGATTGTCCAGGAAAAATCATGACTGTAGCAGCTAATGGTGGTATAAGAAATGTAAAGAACTAGCATGTATGTAGATTAAAAGTAATAGAAAGAGTACAACGTGAATTTATTATTACTGAGGAAAATCTACACTTCAGTGGTTGAATCCATTGAAATTAATGGTTGACTATGTACTACATGGTGGCTATTAGTGATGAGCAGCATAGGCCTATATTCGAATTCACAATATTTTGCGAATATTTTTTTCCCGCATATTTATGCGCATATGCGAAAATATATGTGCATATTCGCGAATATTGAGTCCTCCCTTCTTTAATGGTATAGGGAACTTATGGGCTAGTGCAGTGGACTCCAACCTGCGGACCTCCAGATGTCCAGACAGCCGTTGGCTGTCCGTGCATGCTGGAGTTGTAGTTTTGCAACATCTGGAGGTCCGCAGGTTGGAGACCACTGCACTAGCCCATAAGTTCCCTATACCATTAAAGAAGGGAGGGCTCAATAATTGTGAATATGCGCATATTAGAAGAGCAGAGAGGGATGCAGTGATCCCTGTGATGTGTACTGTGAAAAAAAAGCGAATATTCGTAATTGTGAATATATAGTGCTATATTTGCAATATTTGTGAATTCGTGAATATGCAAAATTCACTATTTAAATTTGAATTGCGAATGTTCGCGAGCAACACTAGTGGCTATGATGACTGGCCGGGTCCACCAGATCAGAAATTACTCTTACTTAGTAACTCTCCCCTCCGGCTCGTATTGGGAGATCCTAAAAGGAGAGACTCCCTATTTGATGTTCATTTGTTGATCAAAGAAATGGATATGTACTGAAACAAGTTATTCTAAATTTCGATCCAACAACTAACAACCCAGTCAATTGCATGTTCTAGGTTTTCTACTTTAACAAAGTGAAGCATAAAATCCAGGTTATATAGCCACTGGAGCAAGCCTTGAATGGCTGATATGGGACTAAACAAGACTGTATTATACCTAAATTGTTTTGCAGTTAAGGCAGTTAACACTCCAGTGACATTAACAAGGCCACTATGTAGCTGTTAAATACTTCATACATATTTGCTGTGTATTGAATCCACTGAAGAGAACAATATAAAACTCATAAATAATCAGTTTCCTAAAGTCTGTAATTATAATTTTGGCCAGAACAGACTGGGTAATGTTACTAATTTACAGTAAATCAGTATACTCTCTATAAAAACGCAGCACATCAGCTATAAAGGGATATAAGCAGGAGTCCTGAGGAATTCCTCGGGGCCACTTCTGTCCCTGCTGATGCCATTGGAACTGCTGCTCGAATGCAAATTTCAGCACATCAGCCACCAACTATTAATTAGCCAATACAATAAAAGCCAGACAGATACGCAATGGAGCTACAAAACAAAAACAGCGTAAAAAAAACACATACACTTCAGGATGAATAATCGACTGTAGGGATAAAGGAAATCACTTCTAATCTGTGACTAAAATGGCTAAACGGTCCGAAGTACACGGCCAAACTCCAACCATAAAAAAGACAGTGCCCCCCCATTTACGAAGCAATTTATGATAGATTCTGGAGTAAACTGTGCTGTTAAAATGTTCCACATAAAATTAGTAATTTTTCTTTGTGCTTGTCAAGCTTGAAAAATAAAAAGAGTGTGCGATCTCTGGAGCGTTATATAGATGTGTCCACCATGAAAGGGGAACTCCGATACATAATGGAGATTTCCGGCAAAAAATAACTTATCCCCTATACACAAAATAGGGAATAAGTAGCTGATTATGGGCGGTTAGACCGCTGGGGCCCCCTGCGATCACTGGGACGGGACTTGCTCAGTGTGGGACACTTTCTGCACCCCGCATACTCCCCATTCATCCCTATGGGAGCACGGAAAAGACCTGAGTACAGCTCTCAGGCATCATTGGTGCTTCCATAGAAATTAATGGAGCGTGTGCAATCTACTGGTAGACGACACGTGCTCCTCATTGAGGAGACCCCAGCGGTCAGACCCCCTGCAATCAGCTACTTATGCCCTACCCAATCCTGTTGTTTTTTTTGCTGAAGTACTCCTTTAAAAACGTATCCCCTATTCACAGGAAAGGGGATAAGTGTCTGATGGCAGAGGGGTTGGGGTAGTTTGGGGTCCCAGCCTGGTACCCAGGCTTTCCCCATGCACAAAGCAGCCTCCACACTGTGCACGGAGCTGTGACAACCACCACTTAGAGTGGGAATCAACATGCCCCTTCCATGCATGTCTACAGGAGAGAAGGAGATACACAAGTGCTATGTCTCTGGCTCTCCCAGAGTGATACATGGAGGGTGTGTGTCAGCCAGAGAACTGAGGTGCCGGGTAGGAGATCGAGCGGGGAACCCCTCTGCTGGGACCTCCTGCGATCAGACATACTGTATATCCGCTATCCTGTGGATAGAGGATAAGTTGCTAAGTACTGGAGTTCCCCTTAACTTTCCTTGAATTAAGTAAAGGACTCCAATTTTTCATGATACATACCCAGTACAAAATTGTGACATGCTAACAAAAACCCCAAAAGAGATTGTGGGGGTCCCAGCAGTCATACCCTCCGTGATCAGACACTTACCCCCTTTCCTGTGGATAAAGGATAAGTTGCCATGTACCAGAGTTCCCCCTTAACTTCCCTTGAATTAAGTTAAGGACTCCAATTATTCATGATACATACACAATACAAAAATGTCTCATGCTAACAAAACCCCCAACAGGCTGCCATTAACATCATGAATAGAGAGTTGCAATGCCATATATGGACACGGGTGGCACTTTTTCTAGAATAAAGCACTCATGTTGATACACTTATCTATGCTCATAACAGTCTATTGATACGTGAAGTTAAATGGGTTCTCTGATGTCAGAATTATTTTTTTTTTATTGTAAGTTGTAACATTGTGTGTTCATGAAGTCTGAGAAGGGGGCCGGCTGTCTGACTGAGTTCATTCACAAAGGCAGCCCCCTTCTCCATCTAGGTTAGCGTTTCCCAACCAGTGTGTCTCCAGCTGTTGCAAAACTACAACTTCCAGCAAGCCCGGGCAGCCTTTGGTCGATAAACCTTTTACTTTGCTATGTTACATATTCCTGCACATTTTGGAACTAAATTCCCCAAAACCCATTAAAACCTGATATGATTCTTTTATAAGACGAGTACAGATACATGTAGAGTGCATTAGGTCCTGCTGTTTCACCTATGCCCATAGGCATCGCTTCCAGCTCTCGGGTCTTGCAAACACTATTTTTGGGCCTTCAATCTAAACAGCAAAAAGCAAAACAATGTACATTTCATATACATTAAAAATAATGTACAGTGACCCCCCGACCTACGATGGCCCCGACATACGATAATTTCAACATACGATGGCCTCTCAGAGGCCATCGCAAGTTGAATGCAGCATCAACGTACGATGCTTTTGTATGTCGGGGCCATCGCATTAACGGCTATCCGACAGCACAGACTGCTTCAGCTGCCACCCTGACAGCCGTTTAAAGGGGTACTCCGCCCTTGGCATCTTATCCCCTAGCCGCTGCGGCACCCCGCCATCATTACTGCACAGAGCGAGTTTGCCCCTGTATTGCCCATCATTACGTGCAGAGCGATCTCGCTCTGCGCAGTAATGATAGCATGGTGCTGCAGCGGCGATCCCCGGGGTCCCCAGCAGCGGGACCGCGGCGATCTGACATCTTATCCCCTATCCTTTGGACAGGGGATAAGATGTCTAGGGGCGGAGTACCCCTTTAAAGTGCCCTGTCCCCTCACCTGTCCCCGGCACTCTGGACCGTCCTCTTCAGGATCTCCTAAATGGCCATGGCTCTCCTTCGTCGTCATCACATCACCGCGCACGCCGTCCCGTCATCCAATAGGACCGGCGTGCTCAGCGACTTGATGGCCGGCAGCAGTGACGGTCCGGAGCGGCGGGGAAACCCCGGGGATGCGGCGACAGCGATGGAGGGCGACATCCAGGGCAGCGGTGACCGTCCAGAGCGGCAGGGACAGGTGGTATAACTTCCTATACTTATCAATGCACGGATCCCTCAACATACGATGGTTTCAACTAACATTGGTTCATTTGGAACGAATTACCATCATATGTTGAGTAGAATCAAAAGCGAATGACCAGGGAGTCAGGAGTTTGTCTGGCGCAGAGAGGAATCATCAGACAGCCAAGTAAAATCAATGGATTTATTAGATGCAACGCGTTTCGCTGCGCATGCGCAGCTTCATCAGGCATGCGCAGCGAAACGCGTTGCATCTAATAAATCCATTGATTTTACTTGGCTGTCTGATGGTTCCTCTCTGCGCCAGACAAACTCCTGACTCCCTGGTCATTCGCTTTTGATTCTACTCTCACCCAGGAGGGCTGCAGTGGACCTTCTTCCATATCTCTTCTGCTCTTAACCTTGTTGTGTGTGGGCGCACAACCAACTTCGGTAAGCGGCTTGGGAATCACCTTCCCCTACCCCCACCTGCAAGATCTACTGATCCCGCACATGAGGCGCCTTCCTTCCTTTCTCTAGATATCATATGTTGAGGGATCACTGTATTCCATATGGAAAAATACTTCCATATTAAGCAAGGTCAGACTTGTCCCATTGGAGGATCCTCGGGTGGGTTCAGCCACTTACATAATTAGGCCCCAATGGTCAGTTGAAGACAGTATTTGGAGCTGAAGGACATTAGGACATTGCCATAGGGTTGTATGTTTTATTAGCTGATTTAAAACTAGCCTATGAGACTTCTTTGATGAAATGTCCTTTGTAGAGTGAGCATGGACACGGGGGGAGACTTATCAAAACATGTCTAGAGGAAGAGTGGTGCAGTTGCCCATGGCAACCAAACAGATTGCATCTTTCATTTTTCCCAGGCCTCTCTAAACATGAAAGAAGCGATCTGATTGGTTGTTATGGACAACTGCACCAATCTTCCTCCGCACAGGTTTTGATAAATCTATAGTCTTTACATATAAGCACAGGGTTTTCCTGGCATAACAACTTTTGTCTGCATGAAAACTGGAGTACATGGCTTAATAAATCCCCCCCCCCCCCCAAGAGCATGTTCCACTGTGGTTTTTCTGTAGTGAAAATTCTGTTTGCCTACTTTCCACTATGAAATTACTTCAATTTAAAAATCTTAATCTTTCCAGTACTTATCAGCTGTTTTATGCTCCACAGGAATTAGTATTTCTTTCTGGAATTTTTTTCAGCCTGACCACAGTACTCTCTGCTGGCACCTCTGTCTATGTCAGGAACTGTCCAGTGCCGGAGAAAATCCCCATAGCAAACTTCTTCTGCTCTGGAAACTTCCTGATAAGGACAGGGGTGTCAGCAGAGAGCACTAACTTAGAGAAGTCTTTGGAATCATAGCATGCAGGCTTTAAAGGGGTACTCCGGCGCTTAGACATCTTATCCCCTATCCAAAGGAGAGGGGATAAGATGCCTGATCGCGGGGGTCCCGCCGCTGGGGACCCCTGTGATCTTGCACGCCGCACCCCATTAAAATCAGTCCATCGAGCTTGTTTGCTCCATGTCTGATTACTGTCGATCACGGGGCCGGAGTGTTGTGACGTCAAGGCTCCCCCCCGTGTGATGTCCCGCTCTGCCCCCCTATATGCAAGCCTATGTCTAAGCGCCGTAATACCCCTTTAAATGGGCACTGTCATCAACTTTATTTTTTGATATGTTGTAGTACTTATGTACTACAACATATCTCTAATATACTTTTATTTTTTTTTTTTTCATTAAAAAGGTTTCATTTACATTTAAAAACCGGCCACTGAAAAAGGACTGATTTTGGAGTGGCAATCAGTCCTTTTTCAGTTAGGCTGCACTCGCTCCCTGTCTGTCAATCAGACAGGCGGGAGCGAGCGCATTAGCTCCCCGGCCACTGGCTGGGAGGTCACTCCTCTCGCACATCGCCGCCGCCGCCTCGTTGCCGCCGCTGTCCCTGCACGCCCGCTGCCGGACTCTGCAGTAACTGCAAGTGTAATGAGGGAACAGGGTATGCGGGACAGGGGGGGGGGGTTGGGGGGTAGGAGTGAACAGGCTAGTGCCGTAGCGGGGGTGGAGACGGGCTAGCAAAAAAAAAAAATAGGATGGTGGGAGCTACCCTTTAAGATAAATGAGTATAATGAGAAAATTAATCAGAAGCATGAAATAATAAGCCAGTGTGTGAGGTACAGTAATAAATAAGAGAATGAGATAATAGATCAGTATATATATATATATTTTTTTTTTTTGACACAGGCTTTTTTTTGTCCTTGGACAGATATCCCTAACAGCAAACTATATAAGAAAACAAATGGCATGATTGAGACGAATCATACGGAAGTAACCAGCCTCATACAATGAAAGGCCATCCATTAGTGTAAAAATGACTCAATTAGTCCTGAACATATAATAATGAGAAGGTTATAGCCCGGCATCAATAGACAATCGTAGCTTATTACTGATTGTTTTCAGACCAGCATGTTTTCTACAGAGAGCGCGAGATAACAGCAACTCATTGTCCTTTCAAAGCTTTTCCGAGTACCAAAGCCACATTGTTTTATCAATCAACATATTTCTAGAAAAGAACAGTGTTCATAAGGAGGCGCCCTACTGGTTAACATATGACAAGTTTGGCTCCAAAGTCACAGTTGTGATAAGGAAATAATGATTATTATGCTGACTTTATACAGTATATCAACTTGTTGCACAGATTGCTTTTGTTTGGAGGACTTAAATGTGGAATATGAAATAAACTTAAAGGGGTACTCTTTAAAACATTTTTTTTAATCAGCTGGTGCTAAAAAAGTTATACAGATTTGTCAATTATTTCTATATAAAAATTAAACTTTCCAGTACTTATCAGCTGCTGTATGCTCCACAGGAAGTTCTTATCGTTTTGAATTTATTTTCTGTCTGACCACAGTGATCTCTGCTGACACCATTTTGGGAACTGCCCAGAGTAGGAACAAATCCCCGTAGCAAACCTATTCTGCTCTGGACAATTTCTAAAATAGACAGAGGTGTCAGCAGAGAGCACTGTGGTCAGACAAAAAGAAAATTCAAAAAGAAAAGAACTTCCTGTGGATCATACAGCAGCTGATAAGTGTTGGAAGGATTAAGATTTTTAAATAGAAGTAATTTACAATTTACAATCTGTTTAACTTTCTGGCATCAGTTGATATAAAAACATGTTTTCCAGGGGAGTACCCCTTAATGACGCAGGATGTATATTAATGTCCTGCGCCAGCTCCCACTATGTGAAGTGTGCTCAGGAACTGAGCGTGCTTCATACCCGTAAGGTCCCAGTTGCTATCAGCAACCAGGACCCGCTGCAAATACCGTACATCACTAATTGGGCTGATGTCTGGTATTAACCCTTTAGACACCGCAATCAAAGTTGATTGCGGCATCTAAACCTGGAGAAAATACTGCCAGTTAGCTCAGTGGAGCTGTTCAGGACCGCCACAGTGAAATTGTGGCATCCCGAACAGCTGAGAGGACAGCGGGAGGAGACTTATTTTGATCCTCGCTGTCCAATTACCGTTTGATTGCTCCAAGCCTGAGATCCAGGCTGGAGCAATCGAGCACAGATTACACTGATCAATGCTATGCTATAGCATAGCAGTGTTCAGTGTATGCAATCAAAGGATTGCATGTAATAGTCTCCTTTTTTTGTAAAAAAAAATGTAATAAAAAAAGTGAATACATGTGATTTAACCCCTTCCTTAAAAGTTTAAATCATCACCCTTTTGCCATTTAAAAAAAAAAAAATTATGAAAAAATATAATGTTAATTAAACTGCACGGTCAATGGTGTACATAAAAAAAAAATTCCAAAGTCCTAAATTCCATAATTTTGGTCACTTTGTATACCCTAAAATTTATAAAAAGCAATCAAAAAGTCCCATCAAAACAAAAATTAAACTGATAAAACCTTTAGATCAGGGTGCAAAAAATAAGCACTCATACATCCCTGTATATGGAAAAATAAAAAAGTTATAGAGGTCAAAAGATGACAATTTTACACATACTAATTTTAGTGCATATTTAGTGCATTATAATTTTTAACGTAGTAAAATAAATTAAAACCTATTTTAAATAAGTATTCTTGTAACTGTATGGACCTATAGAATAAAGATTTTTTCCATTTGTGTCCCACAAATATTTTTTTTCAGATTTCGCCCTAAATTTTGTGATGAAATTATTAATGTCATTACAAAGTACAATTGGAAGCTCAAAAAATAAGCCCTCATATGGGTCTGTAGGTGCAAAATTTAAAGCGTTATGATTTTTAGAAGGTCATGATGAAAAAACGAAAGTTCAAAAATGGAAAAACGCTGAGTCCTTAAGGGGTTAAGACTGTATCGCAGAATTGCGTTTTAGGAATAGGATCCAGTTTGCACCATTAAAATGTTTTTGTACCCAAGTAATTTCACAAAAGACAAAGACCTCACGTCTTAATCACGTCCAATTCAAATTATGGCTTGGTTTGTCAAATCCCCAATCATGTTCTAAAAGGGAAGCTTCCTCCAAAATGTGGCACAAGATAACTACTTTTCATAATCTTCTACCCAGAATTCCCAGAGAAACATGGATGACCTATAAGTCACCACACCAATTTTTTATGTGGTCCTCAAAAATAAATATTCTCTCCTGAGTCCCTATTAAACAAGAGGGGGGTCATATGCCAGTCTTCAGTAAACTAAAATAAAATTTGGGATACAAAACCATGTACAGATGGAATATTAAAAGCTATAAACAACAGACTACCTGACATGTAGCATGTAATCAGCACACAATCGTGATTAGAGCTTGCACCCACTGCGTACCCCTAGAGAGAAACCAAATTCCACAAAAATAACAAGCATAAGAGTTTAAACCTGTCAAATATGAAATAGTAAAATATGTAAACATAATGCAGTATCTCAGATGTCACAGGTCCAATGAATCTATTATCTCATTAAGGGTTGAGGAGTGGGGTGTAGGGCCCGTAGTCATAGGTTAGGCTATAAATTGTGGGAGTCAAATTTATAACTCTCTCAGAAACATGGCCCCTTCACTATAGTATCTAGTAACTGTGGCTGCCTAGTGTTCAGCCCCTCTAAACCTTATCCACTTAAATGTACCAAGCTGCAATACTAGGCACAGCCACTTTTGGATGATATCATTGTACTGGGTACTGACATGGGACTCTTTATTTATGACAGCCGATCAGTGGAAGTCCTGGTGAGTTCTACAAATAAGCTGTTGATGTAAAAACCTAGAAAATCACTAAAACACATATACAAGGCCTCGACTATGCTATTTTAAGTATATATGTAGGCTCAATCACAGAACATATGAGCGCTTGCCATAGAGGGAATTAATGGTTCTGCTACTGGGATGTGATAAAAGAACCCAACACCAACGCATGCATCTCCCATGTAAGGGTATACCTAGCATAGTGACAGACCATGCATTTGCTATGCGGTCCTTAAAGTGAGGAGGCCCACTTGTAGGGAACTGTGCAGGTGTGAACTGCATTGTCAGTAAAGAAATGGATTTGGGTTTTGAGTTAAAGGTCATAAAAAGTAAGAGGAAACACGAGATCTGTTTGTCCTGGGGCAGTGGTGGGCAACCTTTTTCTTCAACTGAGCCAAATCTCGCCAAAACCATGGTTGAAATTTATTTTGAGAGCCACATTTTTAAAACCGAAAATACATAGGATGGTACACTGTTTTTAGTTTCAATAAGTTTTTATTATATGTGGGGGCACATGACGGGGGGGGGGGGTCCTGTAATTTGCCCCCACAATATAATGCCCCCCTGCCATGTGCCCCTCATATATAATGCTCCCCTGACATGTACCCCTTATATATATAATACCCCATGTCCTGTGCCCCTCACAATATAATGCCCCCCTGACATGTGCCCCTCACTTATAATGCCCCCTGTCATGTGCCCCCACATATAATGCCCCCTGACATGTGCCCCTCACATATATTGCCCCCCTGACATGTGCCCCTTATATATAATACCCCATGTCCTGTGCCCCTCACAATATAATTCCCGCCCTGACATGTGCCCCTCACTTATAATGCCCCCTGTCATGTGCCCCCACATATAATCCCCCCTGACATGTGCCCCTCACATATATCGTAAATGCCGGCGTATTAGACGACTGGGCGTATAAGACGACCCCCAACTTTCACAGTTAAAATATAGAGTTTGGGATATACTCGCAGTATAAGACTACCCCTCCTACCGTGATGTGTTACCTTGTAGTCCCCCCCCCCATTAGGTAGGCAGTATAGTTCCCCCCACATTAGGTAGGCATCATGTTCCCCCACAATAGTAGGCAGCTCCCCCACATTAGGTCAGCAGTTCCCCCACAATAGTAGACAGCTCCCCCACATTAGGTCAGCAGTTCCCCCACATTAGGTTAGCAGCTCCCCCACATTAGGTTAGCAGCTCCCCCACAATAGTAGGCAGCTCCCCCACAATAGTAGACAGCTCCCCCCCCTCACAATATTAGGAAGTTCCCCCACAATAGTAGGCAGCTCCCCCCCCCCACAATAGTTGTCAGTATAGTTCCCCCACAATGGTAGGCAGCTTCCCCCCACAATAGTTGGCAGTATAATTCCCCCACAATGGTAGGCAGCTCCCCCCCCCAATAGTTGGCAGTATAGTTCCCCCACAATAGTTGGCAGTATAGTTCCTCCACAATAGTTGGCAGTATAGTTCCCCCACAATAGTTGGCAGTATAGTTCCCCCACAATAGTTGGCAGTATAGTTCCCCCACAATAGTTGGCAGTATAGTTCCCCCACAATAGTTGGCAGTATAGTTCCCCCCACAATAGTTGGCAGTAGAGTCCCCCACAATAGTTGGCAGTATAGTCCCCCCACAATACTTGGCAGTATAGTTCCCCCCACAATGGTAGGCAGCTCCCCCCCCCACAGACATACAGCTTCAAGCCATATACAGTGTACGGCTGGAGGCTGTATGTCTCTATACTGCCCCCCACAGTGTTCCGGTCACCACTCCTCCATCACGGGGTCACCATCTACTGCTATGGCCTATGGACCATAGCAGTAGGTGCCGGGACCGGAGGAGCGGTGACCGGAACACTGAAGATGACGTGCCGCCGGTCACTTACCAGGCTCCGTCCGGCGCACGTCTTCCTTCGGTCCTCCTGCGGCTCTATGGTTGTACCACGGGACATCACTGAGGTCCCGTGCATACAACCATAGAGAGGCGGAGGATCGCAGGAAGACCGCAGGAGGACCGGAGGAGGACGCGCGGCGGGTGAGGAATGGTTAGTGACCCGCGGACATCCCTATGTCCCGAAAAGATTTTTCGGGACACAGGGATGTCCGGCATACTAAAACCTATGATTATCTGCCCGGGCCGGCTCCCGTGTGCGGCTGCAGGCGGGGGCCGGCCAGAGCAGGTAAAAACTAATACTGTATACTAAAAACCAGGGGGCCTCCAGCTGTTGTGAAACTACAACTACCAGCATGCCCGGACAGCCATTGCTGGTCCGGGCATGTTGGGAGTTGTAGTTTCACAACAGCTGGAGGCACCCTGGTTTTTAGTATACAGCAGTGGTCAGCACAATGCGGCCGCTGCTGCTCTGCATACAAGGGCCTGATACTAGTATCAGGCCCTTGTATGTTACCAGTGCGCATGGGCGGCCGCCGCGGCCCGACCGAACTGCAAGAGCCGCATTAAAGTGCATGAAGAACCGCATGTGGCTCACGAGCCACAGCTTGCCGACCACTGTCCTGGGGGGCACAGTAAGACACCATAATAGGAGGCCATTTTAACGTTTGCTATGGGGCCTCTTTTCTTCAATGTACACCTAAATTCTGGATTCTAAAACCAGTGGCCAGCAAAAAGGCTATATTGTATAGCAAATAAAAATGTAACTGGTTAAGAAAGTACAAAGTAATAGAAGACCAACCTCTTGTTGAATGTACTGTATAAAATACTCCCGGAATAAAGTTTTGTCTTTTGTTAAATGTAAAATGCCTGGAAATGTTCCTTGTGAGTTCCCAGTACAGATGTGTAAGTAGAATGGATGAAACCAATAGAGACAGAGTTTATTGAGACAATCACATATCCATAGACAGGTTTATTTAGCTTACAAAGAATAAACTGGACTCTCAGGATATGAGAATTAAAAAAACAGTAAAAATGTCTCTTCTAAGTACTTCATAGCCCTTGTTTTAGTCCGTAATGGACAGTGTTCCAGCCAGAGGGCCACTTACTCTGTGAAGAGAGGAGCGCTGCTAGTTGTCTGGTCTCTGTTGTCAGCGAATGCTTTCAGCAGTTTAAATAAAAGTCTTGTGTCGGCTTTCAAAGCAATAAGCAAGTTTCTATAGAATATCAGTCATCTGGCATTAACAATAAGCCTGGTCTTGTAATGCACTTTTAGAGCAAGGAGAAAAATAAACCATCATCTTCATTTAATCAGAAGGCCAAATAACAGGATTACGTGACCATCTACAGTGTTCAGTGCTATGAAAAAGTTTTTCGGATAAACGGCTATCCAGCAGCGCTGACTGCTTCAGCTGCCACCGGATAGCCGTTTACGGTGCCCCATGAGCTCCGGTGATGGTCACTCACCTGTCCTCGGGGCTCCGGCACGTCCTCTTCGGGATCCTCTGCATCGTCGGCGCTCTCCATCGACGTCATCACGTTGCTGCGCACGCCGTCCCGTCATCCAATAGGAGCGGCGTGCGTAGCGACGTGATGGTGGCGACGTAGAGCGCGGTTGCCGGGGAAGCAGAGGCCTCGCCGGAGCGTCGGGGACACCCCGGGGACGCGGCGACAGCGATGGACGACGACATCCCGGGCAGTGGTGACGAGCGGTGACGGTCCGGAGCGGGACAGGTGAGTACAACTTTCTCTAAAAGTGGTCTACAACCTGCGGACCTCCAGTTGTTGCAAAACTACAACACCCAGCATGCCAGGACAGCCAACGTCCGGGCATGCTGGGTGTTGTAGTTTTGCAACATCTGGAGGTCCGCAGGTTGTAGACCACTGTCCTATACTTTACATTGCACAGATCCCTCAACATACGATGGTTTCAATAAACGATGGTCCGTTTGGAACGGATTACCATCGTATGTTGAGGGACCACTGTAGGAGAAGAGTATATTTAATAGAAGGGAAACTACCACAAAAGGACATAGTTTTGTATTAGAGAGGCAAAGGTTTCTGCAGTAATATCAGGAAGTATTACTTTACTGAGAGAGACGTGGATGCAGGAAATCGCCTTCCTGCAGAAGTGGTAGCTCCAAATACAGTGAGTTTAAGCCTGCATGGGATAGGCATAAAGCTATCCTTAATATAGGATAAGGCCAAGGAGTATTAAAGTATTTAGAATATTGGGCAGACTAGGTGGGCCAAATCGTTCCTATCTACAGATACATTCTTTGTTTCTATACTGATGGCCGAGCTCCCACGATCCCTGCAGGGGAGAACAGCACAACTTATTCCAGCACTGCCGTGAATAAGGTAGAAGATGTACCCTCAACGACTGCTGTAAAAATACATATCAGTGGTCATTAAGAGGTTAAGAGTGGCAATAAACAGTACAAGTTGACCAACAGAAATAAGACAATCATGTCAATAGAAAAAAAAAGCCATACTTCTTTGAAAGCAATAAGGAAAAACACAAAAATGCAGTCGCTATAAATCAAGGCAAGGAGAATTCAATAAGTGGCTCTGCCATGTTTAGCAACTGATTGCTTCTTGTTTCATATCAGCCTTTCACATGTTTTAATAAATATATACTGAACCAGTATGAGTCATACAAGCAGCAAATGATAAAACAGTAATAATGTCTCACAAATCCAAACACAAAAATCCAAGATATCTTGCGTGTTTGTAAATATGCCCAAACATAAATGCAAAGTCAGCCTTAGGCTGCATTCACACTATGTTTCGTCCATACAGGGAACGGATCCCTGCAGCATACCATGGTTTTCAGTTTGGCCAGAAAACCGTATTGTGGCAAAAATGAGCCAACCAGAGTCACTATCTGACTCCAGTTGGCTCATTCAAATGAATGAGATCGAGGCCAAGTCCGGCTGGCATATGGGAGCGCCTGGCTTTTCCATATCCCAGCCAGATCTGGTCCCCAAATGGACGAAACATAGTGTGAATGCATCCTTAATACTAGAAAAAGAACAATAGATACCCTGGTATAAAAAATCACTCAGAAAACAAGCATCACAATATAATTAAAAATATTCTGGAAATAATTTACTTGTCTATCCACAGAGTAGCTGATCACAGGGGGGGAGGGGGGGGTCCGCTGGGGCTCCCTGCGATCTCTAGGGCGTGACCCAGCCCTCTCAGTTAGGAGTGCATGTCGTCTTCCGGAAGACAGAACACGCTCCATTAATTTCTATGGGACCGCTGATGATGCCCAAGAGCTGTACTTGGGTCTTTCTGACTCGAGCCTGCTCCATACCTGGTGAACCCCAGCTAATAATTGGCGGGAGTGGGGGATCGATCCACTGTAGAGGTAGCCAGAGGGCTTACCTGTCTACCTCTGCTATCCATGGCTCTTCATTTGATAGAGCCTGGCTGCACCAGGCTCTTCCAAATGATAGCAGAACAGACAGATCAATGAAGTTCTATGGAACTTCATTGATCTGTATGAGGAATCTACTGATTCCTTCTAAAAATCCCTAAGGGACCAAAACAGTCTAAAATCATGTCCTCCAGATATGCAATGGCATAGCACTTTTCTTTTTGGTGGGACGACGGGGGCCTCTTTTCACTCCTGGACTAAGGCAGCACAAAGTCTTGGGCTAGCCCTGCCCCCTAGCCAGATGTAAAAAAAAGTAATGTCTCCAAGCACATACAGACCACACTTATGGGAAACTACAAGATGTCACCAAAGAAATTCAAAGTCTCTTGGGTCTCAGTTGGTCTTTGTTCAATGCACAGTAAGAAAGAGATGGGAAAATTGATTAAAAGGAAAGAAGTAACAGGAAAACTAGAGATTATTTGATTCAAATTTATTTGCAGCAAATCTATCTTAAAAACAGCTATTTCTGGACTACAGAGAGCCTCAATAGGGGTGTAGAACACTTTGCTTTGTTCTAACACGCATATGGAGTGTGCTGGGGTAGTGAAATAATGCTGTTATTCAGAATGACATGCAGATTACAGGCATTGCTTTTAGAATAACTGCCGCAGAGTGGCACAATGACAGAGCCTGGAGGTGGCATCAGTATGAGGAGACCATATAGTGGCTGAATGACACAGCGTGGAGGTGTTGGTAGCATGAGGAGACCATACAGTGGCTAAATGACACAGTGTGGAGGTGTTGGCAGCATGAGGAGACCATATAGTGGCTGAATAACACAGCTTTTATGTGGTTGAAGCATGAGGAGGCCATATAGTGTCTGAATGTCACAGCCTGGAGTTGGCAGCAGCATGAGTAGACACTAGGGCTTCACAATCCTTAAGATTAAAAGATGATGAATTTTGAAATTTAAATTGAAGATTTAGGGTAGCTAGTGCTACCGTAAAAATTTAGGCCCAGAGCCAGGCCCAGCAGCATCAGTAAACCATATATTGGCTGAATGACACCCCTGGAGTTGGCTGAAGCATGAGGAGACCATATAGTGTCTGAATGCCACAGCCTGGAGTTGGCAGCAGCATTATCCCTAAGATAAAAATATGAATTTTGAAATTTAAATTGAAGATTTAGGGTAGCTAGTGCTACCATAAAAAAATGTAGGTCCAGACCCAGATCCAGCAGCATCAGTAAACCATATATATATATATATATATATATATATATATATATATATATATATATATATATATTGTCTGAATGACACAGCGTGGAGTTGGCTGAAGCATGAGGAGACCATATAGTGTCTGAATGCCACAGCCTGGAGTTGGCAGCAGCATGAGTAGACACTAGGGCTTCACAATCCCAAAGATAGGAACATGAATTTTGAAATTTAAATTGAAGATTCAGGGTAGCTAGTGCTACCGTAAAAAAAAAATTTGGCCCAGGCCCAGCAGCATCAGTAAACCATATATTGGCTGAATGACACAGCCTGGAGTTGGCTGAAGCATGAGGAGACCATATAGTGTCTGAATGGCACAGCCTGGAGCTGGCAGAAGCATGAGGAAACCATTGAAATTTAAGATTTTTAAATAGAAATTTAAGATATTGAAATTGAGGATTTTGAAACTGAAATTAGATGCCCTGGAGCCTGGACCGCAGTAAATGGAGTTTAATGAAGAGATTTGTGCAATAGAATCGCGGTGATATTCGCATTCGTTGCAAATCGAATATTTCATGAAATTCGTAACAAATTCGGGTTTGTCAGCTTCGATTCGCTCATCTCTAATGAAAACCATTGTTTTCAAGGAATATAATTGCAAGTAAAATAATAAGATACCTGAAAAATGTAATGATCTTCTATGGATAGATAAGAGAACCTCTTTGGACAGTACAGCTCTCCTAATGTTTAACATGTGACATGAAGAAATCAAGGTGACAAACTCATCTCGACCTAATGCTTCCTAATTCATCTCTACTAGGATATTTTGTCCATTTCATTTAAATATGTTTCGAACAGGCTCAGTTTTGTTTTAAGCTAAAAAAGTGCTGCAAATCATATGGCCTTTTTGGGCATTCCTCTATTTATCTATGTTAACTACAGTTCTAAGCACAAAGCTTGTGTGTTATACAGATCATGCTAAGATGCTGTTTGCTCAGGTATATGAGCCATATCTGAGTAAAAATATATTTTTTCTTCTGTTTATCTCAATATTATTTTCTACAAAAACATGAGCCTCTATGGTACTCTACCGCCCTCATATCCTAACCCATGTGGACATCTTCTATCACTCTGAATTAATGATGATTCTCTAGGACATATTAATGACTCTATGGGCAGTAAAATATATAAGGCGCAGAGACTGGATGCACAGACATCCTCATGTTTAGATCCAGTTTCGATAAATTGCCATCCATGCTACTTCATTTAAAGGAAATATGTCATCAGAATCACCCGCACTAAACCTGTTACACAGGCTTGTAGTGTGTGTGATCCTGATTAAAACGCTCCTTACCTGGTTAAAAATGGTTCAGAGCTTCTTAAGATATCTATATTTTTAGTTTTCTGTTATTCCCTGGCTTGGGACTCAGTGGGAGGTGTTATCATCTGGGACTCGGCCACACGTCATTCTAGCTGAGCGGAGCTGCCGCCCGGCTCATGAATATTCATGAACTTATCCTCCTGGTCTAATTCTTCTTTCTCGGTCTGTTTGTGAATAAATACACCCTCCGTCCCTCCCTTCCTCCCACCCCCGGCTTTTCACTTATGCAGCCCGTCTTCTTACTTGTATAGGGCCGCAGCTTGAGTGAAGCCAGGGGGAGAATGCCGCTTTCGGGTATACGGAACACGGCGCATGCGCGGCCCTCCACACCAGACTGAGAAAGAAGAATTAGACCAGGAGGATAAGTTCATGAATATTCATGAGCCGGGCGGCAGCTCCGCCCATCTAGAATGACGTGTGGCCGAGTCCCAGATGATAACATCTCCCACTGAGTCCCAAGCCAGGGAATAACAGAAAACTAAAAATAAAGATATCTGAAGAACCGCTGAACCATTTTTAACCAGGTAAGGAGCGTTTTAATCAGGATCACCCGCACTACAAGTCTGTGTAACAGGTTTAGTGCGGGTGATTCTGATGACAGATTTCCTTTAACTATTTTCTGAAGCTTCTTGTACTTCTGACAGACTTGTAGATTTGCCATTAGGGCCCTTTATAGAGACAGCCTTTGTATTTACAAATGGTTGAGGTCATTGTCATTTTAACCTAACCCATAGTAATACAGCTCCTTCTATCATACCACCATATGAAGCAAAAAGTGCAGTAGTCCACTTAAATAGGCCCAGTCATTTCAATAAACTTTGTAGATGTCAATAGTACAAGTGAATATAAGAAACTGTTTAATATATCTTATTAGACACAAATGCTTCTTTCTCCTGTTATTAAGACTTTTCCCTCTCTGCCCTCTCTGCAAAACTGTTATTCACTCTGAAAAATTAGCTCAGTTTTGTCCTGTGGTTGTCCTACAGCTTACTCAGAGATCAAATTACAAACAATACAAGTCTGTGGAGGGGAAAGAAGGGAGGAGAGAGATGGGTGGGGGAAGGCCTGGGAACACACACAAGCTGTAGAGAGCTGCTACGGATACACTTCAGGCTGTGTATACAGACATAGAAGTGTCAGCTCCCCTCCTTTGTATGTGTGCAGAGTCTGGCAGATACCATAGACACAAGCTCCATCCACCAGCCCAGGGAGAACTGAAAATGATAGAGGACTCATGCAGAGCCAAAACTGGCATGTTACCAATTTTCACTGTAGGAGTGGATGGCGACTAAATGGAAACTAAGGCCGGGTTCACATTACATAATACGAGTGCAATCAGCGTCAAGTGAATCAGCGTCAACAGGACCGCACAGACATTATCATCCCCATAGTCAATGGGACTTTGGGTTCCTCTGCAAATTCCAGATGTGGATCTGCTGAAGGTATTCTGCTATCAAATTCCATCTCATATGATACCAATATGGAACACCTTAAAGGGATACTCTGCCCCAAGACATCTTATCCCCCATCCAATCACAGTCCAGGCCGGGAAATATGAAATGACAGTGTAGTTTCATATCCCCGCGAGCCGGACGGCTTCGGTCCTCGGCCACCCTCCCACCCGCAACTACCAGCCATTGCAACTACAACTCCCAGCATGTCATCACTGAAAGGATATGCTGGGAGTTGTAGTCGCAATGGTTAGCACGCTGGTGGTAGTTGTGGGCGGGTGGCCGAGGAGCAGAGTCGGCCGGCTCCCAGGGATATGAAACTACACTGTAATTTCATATTTCCCGGCCTGGGCTGTGATTGGCCGAAACCGACCAGCCAATCACAGCCCAGGCCGGGAAGTATGAAATTACAGTGGATTTTCATATTTCTGGTGGCTCTGCTGCCCTTGGCCACTCATCTCTCCCCTGCCTCCACCGCTCATCTCTCCCCTGTCGCAGCTCATCTCCCCCCTCTGCACCGCTTTCCCCCGCCCCCGACACTCATCTTTCCCCCGCCACCACAGCTCATCTCTCCCTGCAGCCGCTCATCTCTTTCTCCGCCACTCATCTCTCCCTGCCGCCACTCATCTCCCCCCCCCCGTGGCGGGAGTTGGGGGAGAGATGAGAAGCGGGGGTCAACTTTTCAATTTGCACAAGTACATGACTTTTGTACTCCAGGTCAAATGGGTAAAGAAATCCCGGCACTCTGTGGTTGTTTTTTTTTATGCTTTTACTTAGTTTTCACTGCATAAACAGCATACAAAAGACGCAGCAGCACGCGTTCTGGCAAAATTGCCTTTATCAACATGCAGTTGAGAAAGACAATTTTGCTGGAACATATGCTGCTGCGTCTTTTGTACGCTGGATATGCAGTGAAAACGAAGTAAAAGCATCAAAAAACAACCACAGAGAGCCGGGATTTCTTTACCCATTAGTTAGTCCACGTGCACCGAACTGATACCGCAGTACCGACCAAGACTCTACTATTGTACTCCAGGTCAGACCTGGAGCAGACGTACAACTTTTTGAAGGGGGTTTGCAACTTTTAGTCTATGTGCGACTTTCACATATCATAAATACCTGACCATAAATTTGCTTAGGTAGGGCTGTTTGCAACTTTTTGCTTAACCACAAAAGTCCCACAAAAAATTGCTTAGGTGCATGTGCGACTTTTGTAAGCAAAAAAAAATACATGACCCCTAATGTGTTAGTCTTCCATGCACTTCTGACATTCTATAAGCTCAAGTGCACAGAACTGTGGGAGAAATATAATTTTAATTGTATGCCATATGTCAAGGGAACTCTTTGTCTCTTCACAATGTATAGTAAAGGTTTGTTAATGCACAGTACTTAATACGGATACATTTAAATAAGTCACTCTGTGCCAAATGCTCTGCTCATTGCTGCTAACATCTAATAACCAGCTCATGCATAGAGAGATCTAGCAGTATTAGGGAAAATAAGAAACCAAGTGGCAAGTAAACAACACTTCAGTACAGGGGAGGATCCAAAGTTTAGTCTCGAGAGGGGCCCTATCAGAGTATTGTGCGGTGGTCGACACGCCCCCTCCCATAGACTTGCATTGAGGGGGCGTAGTGTTATGTCACAAGGGGCGTGGCTGTGATGTCACAATCCCCGCAGCCCGCATCCAGAGTTCGGAACAAAATGTTACGAATGCTGGGGCAGTGGAGTACCCCTTTAAGTATGCAGCATAGTTCCCCCACACTAGGTAGGCAGCATAGTTCCCCCACATTAGGTAGGCAGCATAGTTCCCCCCACACTAGGTAGGCAGCATAGTTCCCCCACACTAGGTTGTCAGCATAGTTCCCCCCCACATTAGATTGTCAGCATAGTTCCCCCCACATTAGGTTGTCAGCATACTTCCCCCCACATTAGGTTGTCAGTATAGTTCCCCACACATCAGGTTGTCAGCATAGTTCCCCGCACATTAGGTTGTCAGCATAGTTCCCCCCACATTAGGTTGTCAGCATAGTTCCCCCCACATTAGGTTGTCAGAATAGTCCCCCCCACATTAGGTTGTCAGTATAGTTCCCCCCACATTAGGTTGTCAGCATAGTTCCCCCCACATTATATTGTCAGCATAGTTCCCCCTCATTAGGTTGGCAGTATAGTTCCCCCCACATTAGGCTTGCAGTATAGTTCCCCCACATTAGGTTGCAGTTCACCCATATTAGGTTGGCAGTGGCCCCCACAAACATACAGCCTTCAGCCATACACAGTGTATGGCTGGAGGCTGTATGTCTGTGTACTGCCCCACATCAGTGTTCCGACCACCACTCCTCTGGTCAGGGCTCATAGCAGTAGGTCCCGGGACCGGAGGAGCAGGGAGCAGTGGTCGGAGCACCAAAGATGACGTGCCAGTGGTAACTTACTATGCGAGCATGCTCCTCCTAGCTGCTCCACTCCGCTCTGCTCTGTTTCTGTGACATCCCTGCATCTGCTACCTCCCGGAGGCCTCTTCATTTTTAAAGTTATCTCAGGGCTTCAGAAAGGTAACTGGGACATCCTTGTGTCCCAAAAAGATCTTTCGGGACACAGGGATGTCCCGAATGTGATGGGGGAAATTAATCTCGGGAGGGTGGGGTGGCAATTGCCTCGTTGACCGCCCCCCCCCCCCCCTGGATTCGCCACTGCTTCAGTAGCTTATGGACACTTCAACATCTTGAGGTTTAGTCCTCCTAGTCATATAAAGGTAATAATTCACAACACAGTGAATTGTTCGTTCCAAGTTCCCTGCAAAAGAAAAACACAGTGGGATGCACTCATAAAATGCCTTGTGAAATGAACTCAGGCCTGCAGTTTAGCTATCTATTAGAATCTAAATATGATCTACCTACTGCAGCTCCATACATATTTTAAAGTGACAAAAAAAATGCAGAAATATTCCTTTTCTGCAAAAGCATCCAGCTAGGTGGGCAGCATCAAAAGTCAGTCTAATGAGGACACCAACCCTGACATTCATGTAGAATTCAGAAGGAGAGAGACTGTGGAAGCCACTGGCATTTCAAATGGCAACAACCCCTTTTTAATCAAGGTAAATCGTTTTCCTCGCGCATTTAAAAAATTTTGGCGTCTTCGATTAGCTGAAGGTCAGTGTTTTGGTTTCAGATCCCAAACACGTTTGTGCGATGACAGGGAGAGGAATTTCCGACGCTGAAAGCTATTTTGAGCCGCTTCCAGAGACATTCTTTGTAAGACAGTCTTAACTGTGATTTGCTAATCACTATGCAGAAGATTTCTCTGGCTAATTAAAGGATTGGTGCAGTGATGAAGATAAAGAATACAGAACAGGCCCAGGAACTAATCTACAAGCAAAACACAGAAGCTACTTGTTAGCTCTAAGGGCAAATTTTATCGACAGCTGTGACCAATATGGATGAGTTAGACAGCCAAAGGTTTAATAACGCCTTCCCGGTGTCACTGTTACCTGTTATTTATACAAATTAAGCCTTACATTGACAGCTTTAGTGTGATAGGTATAAAAAAGGGGATCATTTAAGGGCATGTTAGGAAGATTTTTTTTCTATTTTAATAATATAATTTTTTGTTTTTCATTTCTTGGTATTCTTTAATTAATATATATATATATATATATATATATATATATATATATATATATATGTACATACTTATATGTCAACTAAAAATATGGGATAGTTAAATTAACCTGAACCTACCCCTATTTGTGAAGTGAGGGTTAGGGTTGTTTTTTAAAGTCCCATGCAAGTTCATGGTACTTCTGGTACCTTACTTTACAAGCTTAGCTCTGCATCTCCTGGTGCATGAGTTAGTGCAGCTTTCAAGCGACACCATTCGCACCAAGTCATGCCCCTTCTATGTTTAGCCCCTTTTTAATTTTTTTTTGCCAAAAGTCACAAGCACAATTTTGGCTTAACGCACTCTAATTACAGGTCCTTCAACCACAATCTATTTGTCATAGATCGGCCCCACCTTACTCCACTAGCTCTACATCTCTAGGTGAATGTGTCCGACTGGCATGCAAGCCACACCCCTCTCAAGCCAGGCCAAATACAATGTCACACCCTCTTTTATGTTCAGCCTATCTTTTCATCACAGTTTAGCCCCACTTGAGGACAAGATATGAGGATAGGATATGATGTTGAGATAGGAGGACAAGAGCATCATGGTTGCTTTTCCTCTTCCAAGGTTTAGATAAGTACTTTGCTAGACTGGATACAAACTGAATAAATTTGGTCTGAATAAATAGTGCCCAAGTTTCCCTAAAAAATTGAGGTCTCCTATGCTGTTTTCATATTTATCCCAGTTCTCTAATGCAAAGGCCAGGTAACCTAAACCTATGTTAGAGTTATGTTTAGTAAGGTTAGGGACAAAGAGGGGAATTCATCACTACTTGTCTGATTATTATTATTTTTTTTTTTTTTACTATTTTAGTCATGAAAAGTCGCCTTGTTTTTAAACTCCCTGTGCCAAATTCATGAAAAGTCACACGCCACTTGATGACTTTGTCACTCGGGAACATTACTGAAAATTTACCTCACAGTTCTCCTAAATTTCCCACCTCTTCAGGCATGGTGAGTATTTCTAAAATCATCTGTCCTGTCTGGGGATTAAACCCAGAACCTTATGGGATAAGCTAGTCACAAAAAAAAAAAAAAAAAAAAGTTCACATGCCCTCTGTGCCACTGCATTTTATTTTAAAGGAAATTTGGCATCAGAATCACCCGCACTAAACCTGTTACACAGGCTTGTAGTGCGGGAAATCCTGATTAAAACGCTTCTTACCTCATTAAAAACTGTGCAGCGGTTCGCCAGATATCTTCATTTTTAGTTATATGGTATTCCCAGGCTTGGGACTCAGTGGGAGGTCCGCAGAATCAGCACGGACTCGCTTACGTCATTTTCGCCGAGCGGAACGGCTGCCCAGCTCATGAATATTCATGGCTGCCTCATCATCAGTCTTCCTCCTGGTGTAGGTCACGTGGATATCTATCTATGCAGGAGAATGCCGCTTCCGGGTGTACGGCACGTGGCACATGCACGGCGCTACCGACGTGACCTACACCAGGAGGAAGACTGCTACTTGTATCCTTTTTTGGTGAAAAATCCCAAAATTTCATGAAAAGTTTGAAAATTTAGCACTTTTCTAACTTTGAAGCTCTCTACTTGTAAGGAAAATGGATATTCACAATACATTTTATTTTTCTTCACAAATACAATATGTCCACTTTATGTTGGCATCATAAAATGGACATAGTTTTGCTTTTTGAAAAAATTAGAGGGCTTCAAAGTAGAGCAGCCATTTTCAAAAAATTCATGAAACTTGCTAAATCTGAAGTGACAGATGTTGTAGAACTACAACTCCCAGCATGCCGGGGCAGTCCAGGCATGCGGAGAGTTGTAGTTTGGCAACATCTGGAAGGCTACCGTTTGGGCACCACTGCAACAGTGGTCTCCAAACTGTGACCCTCCAGATGTTGCAAAACTACAACTCCCAGCATGCCCAGACAGCCTTTGGCTGTCTGGGCATGCTGGGAATTGCAGTTTGGCCTTCCTAGTGGTTGCCACAGTAAAGATCATTTTGCTTTCACTTTCAATTACCCCCCCACCACCGACGATTCCCTACCTGAGCCAGGATCCAGCAGTCTCCAGCGAAGATCTCGGGTCCCCAGGCATCTTTTCCTGCAGGTATGGCCTCCATCTTCTTCCCACGATCCCCTCGACATCCAGGGGTGGGCTGAACAGGGGGTTGCCATGGCAACCCCCTGTCCTGCGCTGCCATTGGTCAGAACTCCGTTCTGCTAATGGCAGGGGATAGGAGGAGATTGCAGCTCTGCGACCTCACTCCTATCCCTTAGGCTGATCAGGGCTGTCGCTGACAACTCCGATCAGCCCTTTTTTCTGGGTGATCGGGTCACCAGAGACCCGATCAGCCCAGAATTGGAGAAAATTGCTTTTCTGAATTGACATGCGATTTTCTCCGATCGCCAACATGGGGGGGGGGGGGGGGGTGTCTCAGGACCCCCCTGGGCGATGTGCCGGGATGCCTGCCGGGATGCCTGCTGAAGACTGCACCGAATTGTATGCAAGCTCTTTAATGCCAAGACCACAACATTAGTGTTAAAATTCTTAATCTTAAAGGGGTAATTCATTGTTTACCATTTTATCCCCTTTCCAAAGGATAGTGGATACACCGTTGTTCTGAACATTATGTTCAAATCCCTAGTTTCAGATAGCTGTGGTTGTGATGTCACGCCATGTCCCCTCTATTTATGTCTATGGGAGGGGGCATGACGGCCGTGGTCAAGACATAGTTACATAGTTACATAGTTAGTACGGTTGAAAAAAGACATACGTTCATCAAGTTCAACCAGGGAATTGAAGGCTAGGATGTGGCACGATATTGGGGAAGGGATGGGATTTTATATTTCTTCATAAGCATTAATGTTATTTTGTTCCAGAAACACAACATGCCCCCCATTGATGACACACCACGCCCCCTCCATTAATGCCTATGTGAGGGGGCTTAATGGCTGTTGCACTCCTCCCATATACATGAATGAAGGGGCATGGCGTGATGTCACAAGGGGCGTGGCGTGACATCATGACCATGACCGTCTAAACCTAGCTTTCTGAACATATTGTTCAGAACACCAGGTGTCTGCACGGAGATTGCGGGCCCCCGCTATCAGACATCTTATCCCCTATCCTTTGGATAGGGGTTAAGATGTCTAGAAACAGAGTACCCCTTTAAAGCTAACCCTAGCCTCTATCCCTTCTTCTGATCAACAAATAGGGTCCACCATTTTAAAATATTTGCCTAAAATAAACTCCAAAAGTGTAGAATTTGCTGAAATTTAGATTGTTTAGGACATTCTGAACTAATCTAATTAATTTAGAATAACTTTTTTTTATCCTTATGTATCATCAGGTGCAAAAAAAATATGATAACTGTGGCCACCACCTATGGGAACCCACATCAATAAATAGAACATGGGTCCTGACTTCCTAGTTTTCCTAACCAAACCACTACAGCAAGTTCAGTGATCATACATTTATCACCTATCAATGGTATTGGGGAAGATTTACCAAAACCTGTGCAGAGGAAAAGTTTACCAGTTGCTAATAGCAACCAACAAGATCCCTTCTTTCATTTTTAAAGAGGCCTGTGAAAAATTAAAGAAGCGATCTGATTGGTTGCTATTGACAACTGTGAAACTTTTACTCTGCACAGGTTTTGATAAATCTCCCTTTTTGTGGGGTACGGTGGGATAATCCCTCTAAAGTAGTTTGACAGAATAAGAAAGCATGGGTGCCATCTTACAGAAAGTATGGCACGTCTGCCCCAGTATTGCAGCTCTAACATGCTGAACCAAACTGATTAAAGCTTATGATTTGTAAAAAAAAAAAAAAAAAAGGAAAAAAATTAACATACACTAGCTTTTCTCCTAAGATTTCATTGTGACCAGTATTATAATAAAAAAAGTATTATAATAATTGAATTTAGATGTAGGCACTTTTATAGCAGTATTAGGATTTTTTACAATACTGTTCCCCCAGACTTGTATGTGCCCATATGGTTCCTATGTGACTCAATTTTCTTTCTGATGTATTGTGAATAAATAGTGGCATCTTCTATCATATGCTGAATGTTCCTCCCCTAGAAGCACAGCTTATGGAGGAGTATATGGTACCGCAGGGAAGCACCATATGGCGTCATACATAGCTCAGTGTGCCCAAGGCTTAACCTAACGTTGATTCAGCTGTTCATGGCATTGTCTAAGTAATATATCCAGTGGTGAGCTTGCTATCTTCGTAGGCAACTTTACTCCATGTCTGCATGTGTTCTTGCAGCTTGCAATAGACTAATAAACTAGGCATATAAAAATGGCATCTCTACCTTTGGCTAAAAACAACATAAAGACCCTGGAACAAAATCCTAAGGAGCATATTATTGTAAAACATCTGTACTGTAGTGACAGATGTTAAAAATGCATGTAATGGCGCTTTTACGGTCCTTCCTGGTTCTCTATGTTTATTTCCCACCTAAACAACAAATGCAAAAACTTTTTTTCAGTAGATTTCGCACTTGTTTCCTGGACCATCTGTTTATTTTTGTGGGTTTTTTTTCTGAAATTCTCTAAAATGCTATAACATTGAAACATTGCAATAAACCTATATCATACTTTACACCTGTATACTGCTTTATAACTTTGCCACATATTCCAAAATTACCTGCTTTGTTTAAAGGCATTGAGAGCCCATTCACGCATCTGTTATATCTCAGCTGTATTCTTGTTTTTGGAAGGCATTTTGTCATTTAAACCAGGTGATGTTTGGCCACTTTGTGGAGCTGTAAAGTTCTTGATGTAGAAAATCCCTGTGTTTTTGCTTATATATAGTGAGGAAACAGAAGCTTATTTTAGAGGAACACAAATAGGTTGTAAAAATAGACGTGCTGAACAGTATTCATTTCAGCTGGAATCCTAAAATAATTCAGTGTGGTGCTAAAATATTTGGTTTGTGAGGAAAAAATTCTGATATATGTTAGAGCACATATGCAGAGGCGTAGCTTGTTGCTTCTGGGCCCTGATGCAAAATCTACAACAGGGCCCAACAGGGCCCCATATAATATTGGTCTCTTATGGAGCAAATGTGCTTTGGGGCCCAGATGCGACTACTATCGCTGCTAGTAGAAAAAATATAGAATCCACGGCACTGGTTAAAACGTCCTTTAATGTAAATCCATATAAAATCCAAACAGGGACAAGGTGCACCAAACAAACAAGCGAGGTCGAAAGCAAGACCTCCCCCTCCTCTGACGCGTTTCCGCCCTACCGGGCCTTAATCATAGATACAGGGGATAGTGTTCACACATATTTAAGAGCAAAAGTACCGCCTCTATGGGCGTGACTAATCAAAGTTAAAAAATTACAAAAGTACTAAAGTTGTTAATAACTGGTAAGCAAATCTAATCTGTGATTAAGTCCATTCGGAAACGAGATGTTAAACATCAAGATCCAAAAACCTTCGCGATTAAGCAGTTTTACTTTTCGGTCTCCTCCACGGGACGGTTTGGTAACCCTTTCAATACAAGTTATTCTCAGGGCACCAACATCCCCTGAGTGAACCTGAGCAAAATGCTTAGATACGTTGGAAGGATTTCTGGTTACATGTGTGGCACCATATATATGTTCCCGGAATCTGTCTTTTAGGTGTCTACTAGTACAACCAACGTAACAAATATTACAGGTAGTACATTGCACATAATAAATGGCCCACATAGTATTGCAATTAATGAAAGATGAAATGACATGTGAAGATCCCAGAATATTTTCACTTATTTCTTTGCCCCTGGAAACATGTTAGAAGGGGATAAAAATGTTAAAGGGACTATGCTCACCTAAAGAGGTACTCCACTGCTCCAGCATTCTGAACATTTTATTCTGAATTCTGGGTGCAAGCTGAGGGGGTCGTGATGTCCATGCCCCCTCCCATATACTTGCAGTCAGGAGGCATGGCAAGACATTACGAGGGGTGTGGCCATGATGTCACGACCCCTGCAGCCTGCACCCAGTGTTCAGAACAAAATGTTCAGAACGATCGGGCAGTGGAGTACCCCTTTAACATAAAACTGTATAAACAACTTAACAAAAATCAATAGTACAAGCATGATTGTGGATAGCTCTCCAAAAGAATGGGTCCTAGAGCCCCTAACTCTGCCCTAAACACTCCCATAACAATCCCCTCAGACATGTTTCTAACCACAACCTCAGCATCTGGTCTGGCCTTAAGCAGTGGCTGATTGTCCGATGTTCTGCAGCATTGGCTTCTCCTTGCTCGCAGCTGCAGCTGTGGCCGCAGTGTCCTGGATCTCCTCCAGGCTCTGTGGTGGCAGAGACAATGGCAGCATCTTCTGTGGGCTGCCCTTCCTGTAAATCCCTGCAGCCATGGCTAGTCCACAGAAGATGTACCTGACACTGCCACCGAAGAGCCTGGAGAAGTTCCAGTGCCCTGCTGCCAACACCTATCAAGCCCCAAATTAGTTATCTGTTCAACTCTAATGGGAATCTGTAGAGCAGATCAAATATGACCTTTCTGCTTCACAGAGGGATCAGGTTATGCTACCCAGAGAATTCTATGGAAAGAAGAAGGGTGAATAGAGAAAAGGAGATGAAGAGGAGAGGGAGTGCAGTGAGAAAGTTAGAAATAGAGACAGCTATGACACTGGTTTACTGGTTTACTCTCACCCTAGAACTGGACTCACTGTCTGCATTGCTCAGGATAGACTTTATTCTCTCTGGAGATTAGCTCAGGGAAAGATGACTTTATAGATGAGCATGCAGAGGGGTAGCTGGGAAAAAAATGGCATATACACAAATAATTGCCCACTCAGACAATGAGTGACTTAAGGGGGGGGGGGGGTTGTAACAACTGTGATGAGTAATTGTGTAATGGGCATTTCTATGTGAGAAATCACATACACATGCCATCAGGCTAAATCCTGCATCCATGCAAGTCCTGTAAGGCAAGATATCCCTATTACTTACGGTTAGGAGATTCTGTAACCTTCTGTAGCGGGGAGCCGTGCTGTCCTGCCGGCTGCTCTGCGCACATGGAGAGCTGCCGCGGTGTGTGACCTCATATCCATAGCCAGAGGCGGGGGGCGGTGCTGAGAGGATGACGCGTCTCCCGGACAATTCTGCAAGCCGGGAGGCGCGTCACCCGCTCTGATACACGGAGATGAATACCCAGCGAACAAATTAACCCCTCATTAACTAGTGCCGGACCGGTACAATGCTGCGCTAAAGAGCTGTCAGCTGATTATATAAAGTAGGCTTAGTGGCTCTGCAAAGACATACTATTGTGAGTGACTGGTATTGAATGTCAAGTGAAAGCTGTATGTACTACATGCATGATAGCAAAAAAAGGGGAAGGATGAATGGAAGGAGGGAGGAGGGGAGGGAACATCACCTCCCACGAGTCACCACACTTCCCCCGAACATTTTATATCAGACTATATGAATGCATAATAATGTATATTATGAATACACCATCAGAGTGAGGGTGAGTAAAGTAATCAGAGACAGAGTTAGGCAGCCAAAAGATCTCAAGTGGGGGTATGAATTCGATATTATATGGGTAAGGTTGCAAATTATAATGAACTAAAGTATGAGGCAGTGACAGGGGACAAGGGTCCCCTCCTAGGAAAACAATAAGGGGGGCAGGAAAATAGCAGGGGCCTAGGGAACCTAATGCTTGACCTAATGAAGGGCTACACTAGTCCCTAGACCTAGGTGGGGTGGAACCTAGCCTATTAGGCCCTAGCAGTCCCTAGGAATAAAATGGGGTGTAATATCTCATGAGTTGACTACAACCCCCACTCACTGCCTCTCTTGCACCCCAGATAAAGTCCTCTGTCACTATGTCTCAATAAATCTTGTGAAACAAAATATCTCATTGAGGCCATTGGGTGTGACAGTATCCAACGTATATATGTCCAGCATGTCTCCCACCCAAGTCCCTACCTCGAACGGATGGACGTATGCTATCGATACCATAGAAGCAAAGTTGTTTGGCGTTGCCGCTATGAACCGGATTTATATGTCTAGAAACCGCAATGACTCTCTTGTTTCTAATGTCGCCGACGTGTTCCAAGACACGCCTGTGAAATTCACATATTGTCTTTCCTACATATTTTAGGCCACATGAACATGGTGCTGCAATTGATGAAGTTATTAATCTTATAGATGTGATTGGATCTAGGTAACTTCACTGATTGTATTTTCTTCATAAATGTGCATGCACCGCAGTGTCCACATGCGAACGAGCCAACATCTATCTTTTATTGATCCACATCGGGGTGGAGGGAATCGGTGAAAGATGACTGTGTGTAACCATATCCCCAATACTTTTGCCCTTCCGGTATGTTATTTGGGCATACTCTCCCACGAATGATCGTAGGTCCCTATCCATTAGGAGAATATCCCAGTGTTATTGTAACACCTCCCTGACTGGTCCTGCCATATTATTGAATGTGCCAATGATTCTGCATACATTTGATTCCTCCTTCTAAGGCTTGGAGCTGAGGAATTGTTCTCGGGGTGTTAATGGCTACAGAATAGGCAGATGTAAGTATGTAATCGGGGTAGCCCCTTTCATGAAATCTCCCTCTGAGATCCCTCGCCTGTTCTTTAAACTCTGCCTCCTCTGAACAGTTCCTCCTGAGGCGGAGATATTGCCCCTTAGGGATCCCACTTTTCAGGGGGCCCAGGTGGCAACTCTCCCACCTAAGGAGGCTGTTCATTGAGGTGGTTTTGTGAAAAACCGATGTACAAAGTCCACCATGACCGCTTTTTGCAATAGTCACATCGAAAAAGGCCAGGACAATGATTGGTAGTCTGCAGTGAATGTGAACATGAGACCAATTTTATTGATGCTGATAAGCTCCATGAATCCCTGAAGTTGTTCAAGGGAACCTGACCATAGGATAAATACATTGTCTATATAACGTACCCACAGAGGAACCATCTTACGGAACCATTCTCTCTCCTCGACAAACGCTTTTGCAGCCTCCCACCAGCCTAAAAAGATGTTTGAATGCGTAGGCGCACAGGACTGTCCATGGCTGTCCCTTTCAGCTGGTGGTAATAGCTTCCGTCAAAGAGAAAACTTGTTATGGCTCAGGATGAATTCAATTAATGTCAAGATAAATCGATTACGGTTCTGCATGTATGTGGGACGCGTTGACAGGTAGTAACCCACAGCTTGGAGGCCCTGTTGGTGTGGAATAGAGGAGTATAGTGCTTCCATGCCAACCCCTACTAACACTGTATTATCATCCACCTCAATCCCGTCCAATTTGGACAAAACTCCTTGGTGTCACGGATAAAGGAAGGAAGAGAGGTGACAAAATGTCTAAGAACTTTGTCCACATACACCCCCACGTTCTGTGAAATGCTGTCAATGCCCAAAACAATTGGGCGTCCCTTAAGGGAGGAAGTGCCTTTGTGCACCTTTGGCAAAGCATAGTACGTGGGGGTGATGGGAGCAGTGGGAAGCAGGAACTCATATTCGTTGTCATTGATTAGTTTGTCAATTCAAGCCTCCTTCAGGATGCTGGTTAAGGTTTCTTTATACCCTGTGATAGAATCTCGTAAGATTCCCTATCGTCAAGAATCTTGTGACACATACTCCTGTATTGATCTCTTCCCAGAACAACTATGTTGCCCCCTTTATCTGAGGCTTTAAAGGGGTTCTCTGGTGCTTACACATCTTATCCCCTATCCACAGGATAGAGGATAAGATGCCTGATCGCGGGTGTTCCGCCACTGGGGACGCCCGTGATCATGCACGCGGCACCCCATTTGTAATCAGTCCCCGGAGCATGTTCGCTCCGGGTCTGATTACGGGCAACCACCGGGCCGGCGGCGTGTGACGCCCCCTCCCGTAGGCTTGCATCGAGGGGCAGAGCGTGATGTCACACGGGGGCGGCAGCGGTGGTCGCCCGTAATCAGACCCGGAGCGAACACGCTCCGGGGACTGATTACAAACTGGGTGCTGCGTGAATGATCACGGGTGTCCCCAGCGGCGGGACTCCCGCGATCAGACATCTTATCCCCTATCCTTTGGATAGGGGATAAGATGTGTAAGCACCGGAGAACCCCTTTAATGACAAGCCTGTGGTTGTACTCTTGTTCTTTTAATGCCTTGTTCCTCAAGGTGCATTCCTGACCTGTAAGGCTACTCAGATCCCTTGTGACCAGGTGCCGGAAGATCTCAATACAGGAGATGTCATTGGTGGGTGGTTGGGCTTTGCTTTTTGGTCTCAGATCAGTAAAGGGGCCTTAACCCCTATCTCTTTCACTCGTGTCCAATAGATCAGTGAGAGCTCCAAGAGTGGCCAAGTCCTCTGCTGAAACCCTTAGGTCCCGGCACTTCTTATGTTCTATATTTAAAGAAAATTTGTGCCAACTTAATTTCCTTGTAAAAAAATGAACATTTTTTGTCCAGGAAAATGAATCATATTGGACTGTGGGGACAAACGAGAGACCTCTACTCAGGGCTCTCAACTGGATCTCCGTTAGGGGATGATCAGAGAAATTAAGTATCTAGGGGGCACTTGTACTGGTCGGGGTTATGATTTTCCTCGGCCCACTACCGGACAGAGGAGGTACGGGTTCTCCCCCTGTCTAAAAAAGAGGAGGAGGAGGAGGAGGAGGAAGAGGCAGGGTAAGAGGCAGTTGGAATTGCCGGGGTACTTCGACATGTTTGTGGTTGGTTTCTCACTGTTGCTCTTGATCGAGCTCTACCTCTATACGTCTGTGATCTGCCTCTGCCTCTACCTCTGCCCCTTTCTCCACATCCCTGCTCTCTGTCGGAGAAGTCCGTCTCGGATGAGGAGGGTTCGGTTTCTGTTTCTCTTGGAGGATATGTTTGTCAAAGACCGCATAGGCCATGTTATCACGAAATTGGAGGTCCCTGACATACTGGATATGTTTGCGCTCATTCCTATGGTAACAGAATCTTTCGATTGCAGCTGCGTCTCCCTAGTCCCAAACTCAGGGTAACCCCTGAATCTGGATCTCACCTCCTGTTGCTCCTTCAGTCTCCTGCCAGAGACCTCCAGATTCCTCCAAGAGAATTTGTAGAAACCTTATAGAGCAGGTGGTTGCTTCCTCCTTCCACCTTTTTAGTACCTCAGTGGTACATAGCCTGGCTGTGGGCAAGAGAGAAATTTGCAGTCTCCGAGGGGCTATTTTATGTTTAATGTATGATTCAAAACTTTGAATTTCCCAAAAGCTTGTTTGTTTGTTTATTTTATGACACTTAGTAAGTTCTTTAAATGCTGCTTTAAGAGATGGCGTGTATTTAGTCTGAATAATTGTTTTGCAGAAAAAAATTTCAGGATACACAGATATGAACTGAACCATAGCTAATGATTTGCTGTATTCACCATTTATAATTGTGTATGTGAAGCACACCAATTTCGAATCAATCTTCAGTTGTAGAAATTCAATACAAATGAAGGTTATCTATATCGTTTTTCTTACATTTACTAAAAGATCAGTTTTTTTTTCTTTTCATTTATTTTTTTTTAACCTTCTATCTATTAATTTAAAGGGAATCTGTAAACTTTGTACCAGGTCTGGAGTTGCAGACACCAGCAGATAGGCCATATGAAGATCAAACTGACCAACTTATGTCTCTTCTGATGGTTGTTTGTAAATTTTAGATAAATTGCCTTTTTCCTTTGCAACTTAATTGCCATAGAGGCGGTGCCAAACCACAGCAGGCATGCCTCTCCCACACTCTGCGTGGCTTTCACTGATTGATGTGCTAGGCTCCACACAGGAAGCTCTATATATTAATAATGTATGTCAGGGAGGAGTGTGGGAGTGAGCAAGCATACTGATTTTTATAACTTTAGAAATGGCCACCCTAAAAGACAAAGGTATGGTCAGTTTTTTTTCAGAGTATAGTGAATAGGTTGGCCACACATTGCAGTAGGGCTTCACAAGTGTAATTCAGGATTGCCTTTGTTTCGAGTTTTGTATGCTTTATATCCATAGAAGAAAACGTGTTTTTTTGTTTAGTTTTTTTTTAAACTGTCCTGAGAGCAGTAGTCAAGGATCTGTTTTGCTCAAACGCTGCAACGCCTCTCCATGCTTCCATCATCCTCTTGATTGACACGCAGGGTTTGCCTGCCGGTGGTGGCCCTGTGTAGCTATCCAGTGCATGTTCCCCCAATGTGTTTTATGGTGCATGGTTCAGAACCTTTCTGGGCATACTCTGTAATAGCTAGAAGCAGAGAGCTGTAAGCAGGACCATAAGCAGGTGAGCCCAGTGTGTCAACTAACAGGAGGTGTGGACGTTACGTACGTGGGGGAAAGGTGTTGCTAAAGCATAGCAGACCCTTGGCCATGCCTCTCTGACATTTCCGGATGGCTTAAAAAAAACTTTTTTATGGATGTAGTTTAGTATCAACAGTTCCAAACAAAGGTATGTCTGGATTATTCTGGTGAAGCCTTAAAGGGGCACACCACTGGAAAACAATTTTTTACTCTACTGGTGCCAGAAAGTTAAACATATTAGTAAGTTACTTCTATAAAAAAAAAAAAAAAATCTTAATCATTCAGTACTTATCAGCTGCTGTATGATTCACATTTTAGAAACTGTCCAGAGCAGGAGAGGATTTCTATGGGGATTTGCTCCTATTCTGGACAGTTCCTAAAATGGACAGAGGTGTCAGCAGAGAGCACCATGGTCAGGCAGAAAGGAAATTCAAAAAGAAAAGAACTTCCTCTGAAACATACAGCAGCCGATAAGTACTGGAAGAATTAAGATTTTTTAATAGAAGTCATTTACAAATCTGTTTAACTTTCTGGCACCAGTTGATTTAAAAAAACAAAAAAAAATCTTTTTTTTTTTTTTTTAATCAACTGGTGCCAGAAAGTTAAACTGATTTGTACATTACTTTTACCTTTCAGTACTTATCATCTGCTGTATGTTCCAGAGGAAGTTCTTTTCTTTTTGAATTTCCTGTCTGACCACAGTGCTCTCTGCTGTCCATTTTAGAAACTGTCCAGAGTGGGAGCAAATCCCCATAGCAAACCTATTCTGCTCAGGACAGTCCCTAAAATGGACAGAGGTGCCAGCATAGAGCACCATGGTCAGACAGAAAGGAAATTCAAAAAGAAAAGAACTTCCTCTGAAACATACAGCAGCAGATAAGTACTGGAAGGATTAAGATTTTTAAATAGAAATAATTTACAAATCTGTTTAGCTTTCTGCACCAGTTGATTTAAAAAAAAAAAAGTTTTCAGGGGAGTACTCCTTTAATGCAATTTGTGGGCCATGCAGTGGAGGTCATGAAGTCAAGCCATGGACCCAATAGCACATAGTGCTTATCTGACAGGTTTCCTTTAAGGGCTCATGTGAGGCCATAGTTTAGATTCATGTTTACAGATCTATAGCATGACACCCATAGAAATACATTTAATTCTATGTGCCTCTGATCGTATATGGAATCGGTTAGAGTAGTAGTAGTCTCTTCCAGGTGCATTGCTTTTATCTTAAAATGTAGAGCTATATTGAGGAATCAAATAGCTTCACATGGAGTGCCTACATGTCTATAGTATGAAAATACAGGCATTTAATCAGCTCCCACACAGGCGCCACAAACATGGCTTTGCTTTATGCATGAGGCATAACATTACATATGATTCTGCAAGGGGAAATGAAGCATTACATAGCATACATTAAAACCAATGGCCTGTAAAATACAGATGTAGCTGCGGCCAGCCTGGCAGCACACTATTCTTTTTTCATGGTGTGGTACACTATAGGCAATCTTCACAATGCCAACTACTGTATGTATAGGAGCAGGGACTCCTGTCAATCACTGGACACCCTGCTCCTGTACTTTGAATGGTAATACTACACGTCATTGTTCTCTCAACATTTACAGGGACAGGTGGCAGCGTATGTGGCTCAGCAAATGTTGTGAGTGAAAAGGGATGCATACAGCAGTTCTCACTTCTGTACATAGCACCTGATCTGACTAATGTAGTGAGCAGTGATGCTCACAGTTCTGCGTATGCATCACTGCTCACTAGATCTGTCTGCAACTGCTGTGACCTGTTTGTCAATAGTACTCCGGTATATGGAAACCATAAGTACAAACTTCACCCACATGCTGCTGTAAATTTGGCACAAGCTGCAACAATACAAAAAACAAACAAACAATCAATACATTTTCAGATAAAAGCATTGATGAGACCTGAAACTTTATATTATCTGCATTGGGCCTCATATACATGGCAGTAATCTTTGGCTGCTTTCACACTATAAAATTACTTCCGTTATGAACTCCCATTATAAAAAGCCTGAAAATCGCAGTTATACGGCTGGTACAAAATCCCTAACGGCCGTTAGAAAATGCCATTATAGTCTATGGGATTTTTCTAATAGCCGTTTTAACCCATTATCGCCCGTTATTAATAACGGGCAATAGTAATGGGAGAATTAGTGCATGCACTATTTCTCCCATTCATTTGCCTGTCACAAAATAACGGCCATTATTTTTACATAAAAAGTTTTACATGTGCAAATATGGTATAAAAAAATAACAGATCATGGCGCAAAAAAATTGCCCTCATACCACCGCTTATACGGAGAAATGAAAAAGTTATAGGTCAGCAAAATAGATGGATTTTAAACGCACTCATTTGGTTAAAAAGTTTGTGATTTTTTTAAAGCGGTATAATAATAAAAAAGTATGTAATCATGGGTATCCTTTTAATCGTACTGACTGACAGAATAAAGAAAACATGTCTATTTTACCGTAAAGCGTACAGCATGAAAACAAAACCTTAAAAAATATGCAAAATTGTGGTTTTCTTATCAATTTCCCCACACAAATAGTATTTTTTGGATGCGTCATACATTTTATGGTAAAGTGAGTGATGGCATTACAAAGGACAACTGGTTGCGCAAAAAACAAGCCCTCATACTAGTCTGTGGATTAAAATAAAAAAGAGTTAGGATTTTTTAGAAGGCGAGGAGGAAAAAAACAAAAACGTAAAAATAAAATTGTCTGAGTCCTTAAACCCTTAAGGACCAGGGGTTTTTCCGTTTTTGCACTTTCATTTTTTCCTCCTTACCTTTAAAAAATCATAACTCTTTCAATTTTGCACCTAAAAAACCATTATGCGTTATTTTGCAACTTTTGGGGGCTTCCGTTTTTCGGTAAAAAGGACACCTTCTCTTTATTCTGTAGGTCCATACGGTTAAAATGATACCCTACTTATATAGGTTTGATTTTGTCGTACTTCAGGAAAAAATCTTAACTACATGCAGGAAAATGTATACGTTTAAAATTGTCATCTTCTGACCCCTATAACTTTTTTATTTTTTCGCATACAGGGCTATATGAGGGCTCATTTTTTGTGCTGTGATCTGAAGTTTTTAGCGGTACCATTTTTGTATTGATCTGACTTTTTGATAACTTTTTATTCATTTTTTCATTATATAAAAAGTGACCAAAAAAAACACTATTTTGGACTTTGGAATTATTTTGCGTGTACGCCATTGACCTAGCGGTTTAATTACTTATATATTTTTATAACTCGGACATTTACACATTCAGAAATACCACATATGTTTATTTTTATTTACTTATTCTTTTTTTTTTATGGGAAAATGGGGGTGATTACAACTTTTATTAGGGAAGGAGTTAAATGATCTTTATTCACTTTTTTATTTCACTTTTTTTTTTTGCAGTGTTATAGCACCCATAAGGGGCTATAACACTGCACACACTGATCTTTTACATTGATCACTGGTTTCTCATAGGAAACCACTGATCGTTGATTCTGCCGATTGACTGCTCATGCCTGGATCTTAGGGACTGAGCAATCATTTGGTGATCGGACAACAGGAGGCAGGTAAGGGGACCCTCCTGCTGTCCTACAGCTGTTTGGGATGCCGCAATTTTACAACGGTGATCCCGAACAGCTCCCTGAGCTAACTGGCATTGGTTTACTTTCACTTTAGACGCGGCGTTGAACACCACATCTAAAGGGTTAATAGCGCGCGGACACCGCAATTAGTGCCGCACCCTATTAGCCACGGGTCCCGGCCATTGTTAGAGGCCGGGCCCGACCTGCTATGATGCAGGACAATGTTGTGGCCCTTGTGTTATAGTAAGGGAGAGGACTCAGGACGTACCGGTACGTACTTGGTCCTTAAGGGGTTAAAGGGGAACTCTGGAGGACAACCTCTTTATTTATTTCTGAACACATAAGAAAAAGAATTACGGAGCAGCTCACCAGTTCCAGGAGATCAGACATGTAACATCGCTGTCAGGCGGTGGGAGGACGGGGAGGCTGAGATGCTACGGGGGGAATCAGACGTCAGGGCCACAGCCGTATCGCACCCTTTGGTGCTTCGTCAGGCCCCTGTGACCACAGGGTCACAGGGGCCTGACGAAGCACCAAAGGGTGCGATACGGCTGTGGCCCTGACGTCTGATTCCCCCCGTAACATCTCAGCCTCCCCGTCCTCCCACCGCCTGACCGCGATGTTACATGTCTGATCTCCTGGAACTGGTGAGCTGCTCCGTAATTCTTTTTCTTATGTGTTCAGTTATTCACTTGTCTTATCTCAGCGTGAAGCACCACCTACATTCATATTTGGACTCAGCATTAAATCAGCAGCATATGCTCACACTTTAGGAAGGAATCATAACAGTGCCGGATATCTTTTTCTGTTACTCTTTATTTATTTATTTATTTAAATCAACTGGTGCCAGAAAGTTAAACAGATTTGTAAATGACTTCTATTAAAACATCTTAATCCTTCCAGTACTTATTAGCTGCTGAATACTACAGAGGAAATTATTTTCTTTTTGGGACAACTCGAGCACAGAGCTCTCTGCTGTCATCTCTGTCCATTTTAACCCCTTCATGACCCAACCCATTTTCCCCTTCAGGACCTGGGCATTTTTTGAAAATCTGACCACTGTCACTTTAAACATTAATAACTCTGGAATGCTTTTACTTATCATTCTGATTACAAGATTGTTTTTTCGTGACATATTCTACTTTATGTTATTGGTAAAATTTCACTGATATTTGCAGCCTTTCTTGGTAAAAAAAACTAAAAATTTCATGAAAATTGTGAAAATTTAGCATTTTTCTAACTTTGAAAGTCTCTGCTTGAAAGGAAAATGGATATTCCAAATAAATTACATATTGATTCACATATACAATATGTCCACTTTATGTTTGCATAAAAAAATTGACAAGTTTTTACTTTTGGAAGACACCAGAGGCTTCAAAGTTCAGCAGCAATTTTCCAATTTTTCTCAAGATTTTCAAAATCGTAATTTTTCAGGGCCCAGTTCAGGTTGGAAGTGGATTTTAAGGGTCTTCATATTAGAAATACCCCATAAATGACCCCATTATAAAAACTGCACCCCCAAAGTATTCAAAATTACATTCAGTAAGTGTTTTAACCCTTTACATGTTTCATAGGAATAGCAGCAAAGTGAAGGAGAAAATTCTAAATCTTCATTTTTTACACTCGCATGTTCTTGTAGACCCAATTTTTGAATTTTTACAAGGGGTAAAAGGAGAGAAATCACCCTAAAATTTGTAGCCCAATTTCTCTCGAGTAAGGAAATACCTCATATGTGTATGTAAAGTGTTCGGCGGGCGCAGTAGAGGGCACAGAAGGGAAGGAGCGACAATGGGATTTTGGAGAGTGAGTTTTTCTGAAAGGGTTTTTGGGGGGCATGTCCCATTTAGGAAGCCCCTATGGTGCCAGAACAGTGTACCCCCCCACATGTGACCCCATTTTGGAAACTACACCCCTCATGGAATTTAATAAGGGGTACAGTGAGTATTTACACCCCACTGGCGTTTGACAGATATTTGAAACAGTGGACTGTGCAAATGAAAAATTTTATTTTTCATTTTCACAGACCACTGTTCCAAAAATCTGTCATACACCAGTTGGGTATAAATGCTCACTGCACCCCTTATTACATTCCGTGAGGGGTGTAGTTTCCAAAATGGGGTCACATAATGATATTTATTGTTTTGCGTTTCTCAGAACTGCTGTAACAATCAGCCACCCCTGTGCAAATCACCTCAAATGTATATGGTGCACTCTCCCTTCTGGGCCTTGTTGTGCGCCCCCAGAGCACTTTGCGCCCACATATGGGGTATCTCCGTACTCGGGAGAAATTGCATTACAAATTTAGAGGGTCTTTTTTCCCTTTTACCTCTTGTGAAAATGAAAAGTATAGGGCAACACCAGCATGTCAGTGTAAAAAATGTATTTTTTTACACTAACATGCTGGTGTAGACCCCAACTTCACCTTTTCATAAGGGGCTAAAGAAGAAAAAGCCCCCCAAAATTTGTAAGGCAATTTCTCCCGAGTACAGCGATACCCCATATGTGTCCCAAAACTGTTGCACTGAAATACGACAGGGCTCCAAAGTGAGAGAGCGCCATGCGCAATTGAGGCCTGAATTAGGGATTTGCATAGGGGTGGACATAGGGGTATTCTATGCCAATGATTCCCAAACAGGGTGCCTCCAGGTGTTGCAAAACTCCCAGCATGCCTGGACAGTCAATGGCTGTCCGGCAATACTGGGAGTTGTAGTTTTGCAACATCTGGAAGAGCACAGATTGGAGACCATTATACAGTGGTCTCCAAACTGTGGACCTCCAGATGTTGCAAAACTACAACTCCCAGCATGCACAGAAAGCCAAAGGCAGTTTTGTAACTCCCAGAGGCAGCAGTGAGATCGCTTTACGGCGATCTCACTGCTGCCAATGAAGATGCCGCCCTGCTGCCGGAAACTCACCGCCGGGACGCAGCGCGGCCGGGACCGCCTGGAGGACGTCACTCGCAGCGGGACCGCTCGGGACACCGCATGGCCGGGTAAGTGACGCCGGGGGACGGGTCAGGGACACTTAGCAGAGCGGTGTGTGTCCCGATCCCCGTGATCGGGACTCACACACCGCGCTGCTAAGTATTCTGATAGTGAAACGCTGCTATCAGCTAGTCAGATTTGACTAGCTGATAGCAGCGATCGCTGGGGTGGGTTGGGGATGAAACCCCCCGTGGTCGCATGGTAAGATGGCTGGCTATCAGTGATAGCCATCATCTTACCGGGCGCTGCGGGATGCCGCGTGAAGCGGCAAAAATGTTCATGACGTACCTGTATGTCATGGGTCGGGAACACCTTGCCACTCATGACGTACAGGCATGTCATAGGTCGGGAAGGGGTTAAGAAATGTCCGGAGAAGGAGAAAATCCCCATAGCAAACATATGCTGCTCTGGACAGTTCCTAAAATGAACAGAGATGTCAGCAGAGAGCACTGTGCTCGTGATGTCAGCAGAGAGCACTGTGTTCCAAAAAGAAAATAATTTCCTCTGTAGTATTCAGAAGCTAATAAGTACTGGAAGGATTAAGATTTTTTAATAGAAGTAAATGAGAAATCTGTTTAACTTTCTGGCACAAGTTGATTAAAAAAAAAAAGTTTTCCACCGGATAATCCCTTTAGCCCCTTAAGGATTAAGGACATATATTTACGTCCTCTGCCGGTTTACGCGATATGCCGTGGGGTCCCGGCGGCCATCAACGGCCGGGACCCGCGGCTAATACAGGACATTACCGATCGCGGTGATGCCCTGTATTAACCCTTCAGACGCGGCGATCAAAGCTGACCGCCGCGTCTAAAGCGAAAGTGAAATTATCCCGGCTGCTCAGTCGGGCTGTTCGGGACAGCAGCGATGAAATTGCGGCGTCCCGAACAGCTTACAGGACACCGGGAGGGCCCGATGTCAAGCGCCGATAACAGTCAAGCGCCGATAACACTGATCACAGGCATGTTAATACACGCCAGTGATCTGCGTAAAAGATCAGTGTGTGCAGTGTTATAGGTCCTTATGGGACCTATAACACAGCAAAAAAAAAAGTGTTAATAAAGGTCATTTAACCCCTTCCCTACTAAAAGTTTGAATCACCCCCCTTTTCCCATAAAAAAAAATTAAAAAATGTCAATAAAAACAAAAACAAACATATGTGGTATTGCCATGTGGGTAAATGTCCGAACTATAAAAATATATCATTAATTAAACCGCACGGTCAATGGCGTACACTTAAAAAAATATTCAAAGTCCCAAAAAGCTTATTTTTGGTCTCTTTTTATACCATTAAAAAATGAAAAAAAAGTGATCAAAAAGTCAGATCAAAACAAAAATGACACCGATAAAAACTTCAGTTCACGGCACAAAAAATGAGCCCTCATACCGCCCTGTACGTGGAAAAACTACAAATCTAAACCTATATAAGTAGGGTACCATTTTAACCATATGTTCCTACAGAACATTGATAAGGAGTCATTTTTATCGAAATATGCACTGCGTAGAAACGGAAGCCCCCAAAAGTTACAAAATGGTGTTTTTTTTCTTCGATTTTGTCGCACAATGATTTTTTTTTCTGTTTTGCTGTGGATTTTTTGGTAAAATGACTAATGTCACTGCAAAGTAGAATTGGTGACGCAAAAAATAAGCCATAATATGGATTTTAAGGTGGAAAATTGAAAGGGTTATGATTTTTAAAAGGTAAGGAGGAAAAAAGGAAAATGCAAAAACTGAAAAACCCTGCATCCTTAAGGGGTTAACCCGTGCCTCTCATGTCACTCATTCTATCGATTGGTCAGGGTCTGACTCCTTAGAGGGGAGAATGAGAAGGGAGAAACTCAGCTATGTATCTATGTGACAGAGGCAGTGTCAGAAACATACAAACACATACGACCATCTCTGTCAGGTAACACAGAGCAAGGAGAGAAGGCACTTCTCCCGACTTATTCTCCTGATCTGCTAGAAATAGGCACTGTTATAGAGGAATATAGAGGCCAACTAAAAACTATTTATATATCTCTATGACAGTGCCTATTTCAGGGCTAAATAGGGTCCATGCACACTACAAAAATATCCAAGTAGATTTCCACATGCAGCAGCCTCCTGCAGAATCAGTGTTTAATGGCCATGTGGGCATTAAAGGGGTACTCTGCCCCTAGACATCTTATCCCCATCTAAAGGATAGGGGATAAGATGTCTGATGTCAGGGGTCCCGCACATGATAATTCTTTGGCAGACTCTAGATCCGCTTCGAATGTTCTGCTAGGGAACTTCCAAAGTGTGCACAGAGCCGCAGAATCCCACTGAAAAGAATGGAAGGCTGATGGAAGTGGTTGCGAACAGAGTTTTCATAGTGTGCATGGTCTCTTAGTGAACCTTTATATGTCTCAGATTTCTAATAAAGGCATATGGAGCATGTCATTTATATATTTGTTTTTTTAAATTCATACAAGATCTTACATACAGGATCATGGAACTATTCTATATCTCAAAGGCACCTTAGACCAGTACATCTATTCCCAATGGATTTAGAGTACAGACCCTTTGTGCTGCTCCATGCAGCAGCGGTCTAAAAGTAATTTTTTACATTCGACCTTATACAACACAAGACTAAAAAAAAGAAATAAATAAATAAAACAGCGGCTAATAACTATCTGCCTTGATTATGCAAAATACAAACTTGTTAATAGCATGAAGCACTTTGCCATTTATTAGCATTAAGTAACGTCCACCCAAAGTACTACAAGAATAATTGAATAAATAAAATAATGCATTACCTTACAGTCAGACGCCCATAAATAATTAAATGCTTCTGGCAAAGACTTGGACCTCTGACCAATCTGCGCTGACTATTCTGTCCCATTATTTCTGGAGTATTATCATTATCTAGGGTTGCTATTATAATTTTACGTCTCTCTTGCTTTGAATGTGTGTTCTGCTGAGTTTGTATTCTCAATAATTTTGCAGCGGAATGTGATAAAAAAAACAGGGCACTCCTGGGAGATTAATGCCCTGTATTGCAGATTGCTGGATTTTCATTACTGCAATCTTTTTAGCCTTTAATGATAGTTATTACACAAAATACTTAATATATATTCAAGGACATCAGGCTCCTTCAAGAGTCTCAATGCAAATAATTAATTTTCTCTTTGCCCCTCTGATGAAAATATTATATGAAATAAACTTTCTCAGAGGGTTATCAGCAAAAAACAAAACAAAAATATAAACAGGATATTAAATTGCAAAGGTCTTTTTTTCTTCTTTTTGTTCTTTTCAAAGTGCAGACTCTGAAAGAGTGGCCAGATCATATTGTAGTGACCTCAATAGACTTACTTACTGTCACCAAACAACAACTGTAACTCTGCTAAAAGTTACACTTGCAACTGCTGAAGAGCCAGCAACATATATATATATATATATTTATATATATATATATATATATATTTATATATATATATATATATATATATATATATATATATATACACACATTTTTTACTTGTCATATCGGGACACACATATTGTTAAATATAAGGTAAAGAAGGACATATCTGAATGTATGATGTGTAAGTCTAAATTGAATTTACCAGATTTGCCAAACACATTTAGCCATGCTACATCTGTTCATTTTAGTAATACATACTTGGTTATCACAAAGTTAAATGAACCTGGATGAACTTGAAATAAGTTTTCTATAAAGGAGGCAGAAGTTCCTGATAATCAGATAATCAGGGGCCTCTGATGAGAAGCACCTGCCTCTAATTACCCTCCGTAATGAAGCCGGATTGAGGGGGGGGGAGGGTGCACATGGCGCCAGCTTTCTGGAATATATATACAGCCCTAATGAAATAATGATATAAGTACTGTAAAGCAAATAATGTATGTTATAGATTGGATGCCACATGAGAATAGAGTTGTAGAATGGATGAGCACGTCTGGATGATTAAGGCATCCTTTCTATTTCATATTGCACAAACAAATGCAGCAGACCTGAGTTTATGAGTAGTAGTAATGCCGATATCTAGTAGACTAAGGCTACACCTAAACCTTGCTGGAGAAATTTATGGTTAGAGACAAATCAATGTGAAGAGATTTCACACTGGTTTTTCTCTAGCGATAAATCTCTACAGTACAGTGTACTGTGGGTATAGCACCACTTAAATGGGCACTGTCCGTTTAAAAAAAAATGTTTATATGTTATACATCATGGCAAAAGATTAACCTCTAACACACTTCAAACAAAAAAAATATTTTCTATTTCACAGAAATCATAGCTAATGAAAAAGAACACTAGGGGTCCCCATGCCATCCATTACATAATTCTGTCTAGCTGCAGCATCATCTTTTCCCCAGTCGAAGTGTAGACTAGGACAAAGTCCAGGAAGTGAGGGCGGGACTAGCACTCCTCTGTATTCATTGCTATCCTATCAGACTGCAGCATGAAAATAGAGAGGATGGGCTTACAGAGCAGCCTGCAGTGATTAGATAATGATGCACAGTACAGAAGACTCAGGGAGGAAGTGAATAAATGGTAAGTGGGGGCAGGCTCAGTGCTTGCCTAGGACATACCCCTTCCTGAGCAGAGAATGTCAGAATGAGTGAGCAGAAGAACAGAAGAATTTGTGAGCCAAATACAGAAGCTTAACACAGAAAAAAAAAACATGTAAAGAATCTGCATAACCTAATGAGTAACATATAGAAGCATTATTTTAGTTATTAGGCAGCCTTAGGCTGTGTTTACATACAGTTTTTAATTCTAGGTACTGTTACAATTTGACTGCCGATTTTCTAATTTGTGGCAAAAATAGTGCAATTTTACCACAATTCACACAACTGCACAATCCCAAATCGTTGTAATATTGCACTATTTTTACAGCAATTTTGTAAAATAGTGGTAATAGTGGTATGTGAACATAGCCTTACGAAAAGTTCTGACCCTATATATTAAACAGATTGCAAGAATAAGTAGCAATGTATTGCTCAATAGACTTGCTGTGTTATATTTTAATATATATATATATATATATATATATATATATATATATATATATACCAATGCAATTGCTTAATAAAGCAAATATTGTTCTAACATAACAGCATTTCCCCTTGTAAAGCCACAAGCAGCGATGACTTTGAAACACCGCAGAGCTGAAATCTAATTTTTGGTGCCTGTAGCACAAAGAGATAAATTGACTTTCATAGGGTCACACAAGGACCCCAGCACAGTATTAAAACCAGGCTTTATCATTTCAGACTCATTGTATAGTAGCTGTTTTCAGGGTCAGCGATTTTGCTGTCCGTGTCTCCCCTCTATTTCAACATTACATTAAAGTTCTATCTTCCATCCCTTTTTCTCCTGCAATTTCATTACATAAGAATTTAGTGAGTGTTTTCTTCCAATAACCGGAAGTATTTTAGAAAATATGCTTGTTTACCTAAATAACATACCTATGTTTATACTCAACAGGCTCTATTTGTAGCTATATATAGTTAATAGACAAACAAATATAGAAATTCTTTTGAATGAGAGGATCTAGCCATTTCAGCCTCATATTTAGGGTGCATTCACAAGCTTTTACTAGAAGGTATTAATTTTGTATAATTATGTACTGTATGTTAATGAGCTATGTAAACTATTTATACTCTGCACTTTGTACCACTTGTTGCTTCACAATGGCCGTGTGAGATGGCCGAAACATCGCTCTGATGAATAAAGACATGAATAAAGATGAATTTATCTCTTTATCTTGAGTGCTGCTATCTTCTCTGATGTGGATACCTGTCTGGGACTCCTGGAGACCGAGTCTATCTATAGCTGGCACCATTGAAGATTATAACTACCACAAGTGCTGCCCAAATTTCTGGAACTAGATAGATAGATAGATAGAGAGATAGATAGATAGATAGATAGATAGATAGATAGATAGATAGATAGATAAACAGACAGTTAAATATTTCCACTTATAGAATGTAAGTTTATGAAATTATTTGCATTTGTTTTTTTATTTCTGGAAACTAATCCAATGGTTTAAGACAACTTCATGACAAAAGTAAGAACTTTATCTACACCATTCACCTGATGTGAGATGAAGTAAATCTGAGGTGGGTCTGGAGCTGACTCTTTTTTCTGAAGCTTCTATAGCAATGATCCCACTTACTAGGCTAGAGAAGCAGCTAAGCCTGTGTTACTGCCATCCAATACAAAAGCAATAGCTTAAGCACAACTGGCTGTACAATTGAATTGTCCACTCTCTGCAGACAATGAAGCATGTTAACAGTGTAAAATCCGAGAGCTTCTTTCATTTTCCCTGCTTCATAATTCCCATTTAACAATGCATTACCAGGGTTCTCTAAAGAATGGGGATTGATAGGTTACAATGTGACTGGGCTTCTTGCCCAAAGACTCGCTCTAGTCTATGTTTACTGTAATGAGTTTAAATATTGACTCTAGACCAATATTCATTTCCAAATCATCCTTAAACATTTAACTAGAACATAGAGAACAAATGCCATCATGCACATTCATAAAGAAGTAATGTAGCTTTTCAGGCACATTCTGTGGAAATACAAATGGATCACGTCCAAAGCGCCAGTGTAAAGTCCAAGCATAATGATCATGGATCCTTATGATTATGGATGATGCCATTAAATGATGCAGAATCTGTTCATCCATAATCCATTATGCAAACAAGGAGCTAAGACATCTTATACTCATAAAAATAAAATTCTTATCACAGGCAACCCTACTATTATGGGATATGTGACCAGCAATTGATCCCCCTGAGAACGCAAACAGACAAATTTACCATAGTAAGTAAGGATGAGCAAATTGTCCTCTATTAAGTGTAACCTGTGCGTACATCTAAGTGATGTACCATTCTTTTCCTGTTAAAGTTTTAAGGGCCTGCTGCTGTTGTAGACAAATGCTGTTTTAAGTGTTTCAGGCAGAGAAGTGCCCGGACATGCACAGAGGAGTGGCATCAGGCAGAGGTCACAGCAGACTAGGGGCGAGTGGCAGCAGGAGTCGCAGTGAGAGGCCTGAGCTCCCGATATCAGCGTGCGGTTATGTCTCAGCCAGCAACCCATCTGCCGTCATCAATTGGTTAACACGGTCATCCACATCATCACAAGTGACATCTGATACCCACAGTCAGTGGGTTCCTCAGACACAACCCTCAGTTGGCATGGCCCAGGAGAAGTCTCTGTCCTCCCATTGCCTCTGTCCTGTTCCCTCCCCCACAGAAGAATGGTATGCTGTAGGTTCAGCTCAACAATTTAGTGTGGACGATCTACTAGAGGACAGTCAGCAGCTACTGCGCAGCCAAGAAGTGGAGGAGACATCTGCCGCTTCCTCTGCTAGGCGGGCAAGTAGTGATGAGGGGAGTGACGTGGGAGGTGATGTTGCAAGCGTTCAGGCTCCTGAACAGCAGACACTCTTGAGAAACCTGGGGAAGACATCAGTGATGTGCAGACACAACTCGATGATGATGAAGCGATCGCATTTGGGAGCCGGGTGCAGAAGGTGTTTTATCATCATCAGGAGAAGAGGGTTGCAGGTTGCAATTGTTTGGAAAATTCTGCAAATCGGCCGAATCGAATATTTCAAAAATTCGCTCATCTCTAATGGTAAGCTGTGCATATGCGGAAATACCATGTGGTATCCCACTGTGAGCGAGCCATAAACAAGCTGAGAGTCTACCCAGAGAAGCATATGGGCATGGCTTATCCTGATTAAACAACCTCTTTAAATTGGAACTCCGGTATTTAACAACTTAACCCCTATCCACAAGATAGGGGATAAGTGTCTGATCTCGGGAGGGGTCTGACATCTGGGAGCCCCCACAATCTCCTACCCAGCATCTTGGCTCTCCCCATGCATGGAGCCACCACCACACGGAGCGGTAGCCTACACATCCCTCCATGCATCTCTATGGGAGAACCGAAGATACAGCACTTGTTTTTTTCTGTCTCTCCTGTGTTCCATTCAGTAGGAGAATCTAGTCTTCAGACATGAGATCATGAGGATAGGGAATAAGTTGCTAAGTACCAGAGTTCCCCTTTAAAGGAGATCTGCGGCCTACTGAAGAATTTCATTAGTAACTATGCTATTTAGTTTTTTTGTTTGTTTGTTTTTTCATAAATGGGAGCTGTGCTGCAGCAACCTAGGAAAGCCACTATACAGGAGACGGCACTGTCTGCTTTTCGCTTTGTGTTTGTCTGCACTTCAGCTCTGTTGAACGGCAGGGGTGCTAAGTGTCAGCTCCCCACCAATTCTGAGGATAATGGTCATCAATACATTTAGCCAGGGATATAAAAACAACCCCTTACCATTTGCCTTTGCTGAGACCCTTACTGAGTATTTAAACAAACAGAGAGAAGAGCTCAGCTGAGAACTGTTTGTCCCAAAAATCTTCTCACTGCAGGGGACAGTAGCCTTCAGCTGAGGGATTTGTACTCACTAAAGACAGGCTAGAAAACCTCTGGACTCCATCTTCAGTGAGCCCACTAAAATAGGGAGAAACAATGCTCAGCCAATGCTTCTTCCAACAATTTCTAAGGAATAGTGGTGGTCTTAGCATACAGACCCCCACCAATGAACATTTATGTCATGTCTAAAGTTTTCTGAAATGACAGTGACACTTTATATATTCTTTAGGTCTAAGACAAAACTTTTTATAACAAGTTTCTACAACTTTCTTTTTACATATAAATTATCCTCTGCTCTACACAACTGTTTAAACTTTTAACAGTTAAAAATAGCGTTGAGATATATTTAGCCAAATTACTGACGGCCTTCATTTAGCCTTAAAGCATACTGTCAGTTCCATGCTAAACGCCAGTCAAGCCTTTAACATAATCAGAAGGAAATGCTGATACCTGTCTCTTGCGTTGTGACAATGAAATTGACAAGGTAGTTTTTTTTTTGTTTTTGTTTTTGTCTTTTTTTGCAACCCATTTTGGCTACTTTAAAAACCTGACAGACTGGCAACATTTTGAAAATATATTCCATGTAACAGATGTAACTTCTAAGAAGTATTTAATGGTGTGGAAGATCAGCCGAAACAAGTGGTGCATGTGGAATACAGCAGGATGCAAACCACTTAAGCAAAAACAAGTCCTCATCCTCCTCCTGATTGAAATTCAAAAGTCATAAAGGAAATATTTAAAAAATCTGAGACTTCATCTTATGTTTTTTTTTTTTTTTGTAAAGACAACATGAGGTACAAACAAACATCAAGTGTTATTAACTTCATATTCAATTGCCTTTTTCCCAATGCATAAAATTATATGAGTAAACCATTAGAAAATGAATGGAAATATGTCTTCAACATTTTTCATTTCCATATATTTTTTTGTTTCCATACTCATTGCCATTGATTATACACATATTGAAGCAACCTTATGCATATTAACAATGGGGCAACACACAAAAGCACTAGAAACCAAGTTTTTGTTGTTCTATTGCATGTAGTATGAAAAATAGAGTAACTATCATAATTAAGCATTCTTTATTATTGTGTCTACAGCTCCTCCAAAGTTTTATTCATCTCCATGATAACATACTACAAATAATATTTGTGCAGTCTATATTCGTATTTCCTTCCACCTGCCCCTTTCCTCCTGAATCCTAGTTAAAACTTTAAAGGGTACCTCTCATCAAATAAACTTTTGATATATTTGAGATTAATGAATGTTGAATAACTTTCCAATAGCATGTTAATGAAAAATACGCTTCTTTCTATTGTATTTTTCCCGATCAGTCCTGTCAGCAAGCATTTCTGACTCATGCTGGAGTCCTAAACACTCAGAGCTGCCAGCCTGCTTTGTTCACAGCCAAACAGGCTGTGAACAAAGCAGGCTGGCAGCTCTGAGTGTTCTCCTTTGTGAACAAAGCAGACTGGCAGCTCGTAGTGTTTAGGACTCCAGCATGAGTCTGAAATGCTTGCTGCCAGGACTGGTAGGGAGACCCCTAGTGGTAATTTCTTCAAAGTGGAAAGTTAAGTAGAAAGAAGCATATTTTTTAATAACATGCAATTGTGGATTTATTCTGCATACAATAATCTATAATATATCAAAAGTTAAAGTTACAGTTAAAATTTCCCTTATGAACTCTTGCTCTTCTTTCCCTACTATAACATGGGTATAGATTTTAATCATGTCCCTCCTTTTCCTTCTTCCCTTCTGTAATATATTTAAAAAAAAATGTATCATGTCCCTCCTTTCCCTTCTTCCCTTCTATGACATATGTAAAAGGTTTCTATCATACCCCTTCTGTTTCCTTTCCTCCAGGCTATACAGATTAAGTTCCCTGAATTCACTTCACCCTTACACTGGCACATTGTGCAGTTTTACTATTTTCAATCTTGGGAATTTTATTACTCCATAGTATATGTGCTGACACTTTGCTTCAGTATCACAAGTTATTGTACATACACTAATCCTGTGCTTGATACTAGCAGACACAGATTTGAAAAATGACCAAAAACCTCGGACCAAAAGTCATTCCTTTATAGAAAATATAGGAAGAACATCTCTTATGTCAGGGATCACTGCAGAAGTCACTGAGCCACAATAAAGCTGCTTTTATGTCTAGCGAAAGAGAGAGCTAGACAGGGAGAAATAGACAGCAAGGCTTCGCTCGCTTTTTATAACATGTGGAGAATATACAACCACCACTGTCCGTGGTGCTGAAATGCTGCTTCAAACATACACTAAGTACAAGCTGTGCAGGAAAGTACAACAATGCAACACATTACTGTTTTATGAACAATAATGTAAAATATATGAAATAGGTAGATAGATAGTGAAAAGGTATATAGATAGATAGATATGAGATAGAAAGAAAGAAAGATAGATAGATAGATAGATAGGGGACAGATTTAAAACAGCTGATTATACATGTATTTGTTATTAAGCTACAACTATGCTGTTTTATGTTAATGCATTGCTATTTGTTGTAATCTATAGCTGTAGCAGAACTAGGGTTTTAATTTGCAGTTTGAAACAAATAACATTACACTTATGACTGTATTTATGCAATACACTAGCAGTTATGGATGCATACTACAGGCATTAAAGGATATATCCGTTGAAAATTAACTTTTCCCCTAGTCACAGCATAGGGGATAAGTAACTGATCATGGGGGGTCTTATTGCTAGCGCTCCCCTGTGATCTACAGGACGGGACTCCGGCAAGAGCGAAAAGACCCGAATACAGCACTCGAGCATCGACGCTCAAATAGAAATGAATGGAGCGCTTGGCGTCTCTGTCTGCGCCGGATTTGAAAAAAAAAAAAAAAACTGACCAACTCTCAGTTTTACTGAGAAACCCCAAAAAGAGGGTTTGGCCACTGGGGAAAGGGGCATGTCCCTGACATTTACACAAAAACCCAACATATTTACTAAGGTTTCCACAGAAAATGTGGTGGATTTGAGCTGAGGAAAACCCTACAGATCAGAGCATGTGTAAAAAAAAAAGAGCAAAATGTAGGGAAACCTTAGTAAATACCGTGAAAAAAAAATTTAAGGGAATTAAAACCCCACAATGAAAGCTACACTCAACTTTTAGTAAATCAGTGTGTAGACAGGAATGTAGGAAGGCATCAGGTGCATGTAGAGCTTCAGGGGTTAATAGTACAAGCTAAACGGATACAGCTCAGGGGGACCAAACTTAAAGATGTGCCTTGGCGGTGGTGCTAGGATAAAAATGAAAAATAGACCAGTATACAATGTGTGTCAAAAAGAACAAAGTATATCCGCACTCACCGCCAAATTCGGCTATCGGAGCTCCTATATAGAGTATTTCACCGGACCGAAGCAGCAGAGACGTTGTTAGCACTCAGAGGCTATAACCGGCTATTTTGCGTATACGTGCTTCATCCGGCCTCGAAGGCAAGATAAAGCGCGAATGTGAGAAATAACCGGTTATTGCCTCTGAGTGCTAACAACATCTCTGCTGCTTTGGTCCAGTGGAATACTCTATGTAGGAGCTCCGATAGCAGAATTTGGCGGTGAGTGCGGATATAGTTTGTTCTTCTTGACACACATCTTAGTAAATCAGGCCACTGTGTTTGCCTATTTGTGAATACTTAGTGATTGTTATATACATTATGCCTTTTAAATGCTCTGATAGCTTGTTGTGATATTGTATTAAATTGGTTTTATAAGAAATTGGAATCCTTAACCAAATCAGAGATAAAGTAATTAATGTGTAGATAGATATCAAGCTTCCTGAGGATTACATTTTATTGTGCTGTGACATTTTATTACAGATAGCTAGATGGATAGATACATATATAGATAGGTAGATAGCTATGGGATAGATAGATAGATAGATAGATGACAGATGGATAGATAGAATATGGCAGATATAAACATATGCAAACAATAGCTGAAAAGAACAAATTGTGAAATATCTTACTATTACTTGAAAACAGCAATATATTTTAGACATTACCTGTAAGACAAAAAAAACTTGTATTTTAATATTGTTATTAAATTGTATAATAACATAAATAGTGATAAGGAGACATTGTTGTTCATTTCAAATAATTTCAAATATTTATGAATCTCCCAGAAAGTTTTATATAATGTAACTAATCACAGCACCAGGGTGGGGCTGAAAACCTTTTTTGTTCACATTATTTCATCTCATATTCATACAAACTGTAACCACAAAAAGATAAAAAAAAAAAAAAAAAAATCTGTAGAAGCGAATGTGTTTGTGCATTGGGGAATTTTTAACCATCTCTTGGATACAATTAATTGATATTCTATTTCTTAAACTTCTCATAACCGGAACCCTGAACTGAGTTTTATATAGGTTTAACTCCAGAATAACCTCATGACCTCTGTATGCCCCAAAACCTCTCCTACAGCTCTACTTTTCTCCTGTGACTTTTATACTCACTGACTCCAAGCATACGCTCCGGTGATCTTAATGATCTTCTATCTTTTTTCTCCTTCTCCTGAGATTTTTTCTATCTCTGAGCAAATAATCCGGAGCAGCCTTGTTTAGGATAGGCAGTAACACCTTCGTATCTGTAACGCAACTTAAACGCACAGATGACAGATCATCAATTCATCTTTTCTTAAATTTATAAACATTGTGTAGCTGTCTCGTATGTTCCCAATTGTTTGATTTCCCTATTTGATTTTGCAACATGTCTGCTGTTAGAATCTTCTTAGAGATGAATAGATAAATAAATTAATCGTTTAACCCCTTAAGGACATAGCTAATTTTCTTTTTTTATTTCTTAGTTTCTTCCTCTTCATCCACTAAGAACCATAACACTTTTCCCATCTATGTAGCAATATGAGGGCTTGTTTTTTGAGAAATTAATTGTACTTTGTAAAGACACCCTTCCTATTACCATAACATGTATTTTAGCTAAAACCAGGAGTTGGTCTATACTCAATAGAGGTGCAAATCTTTCAGTCTTAGTTTTTCTCTGTTCCACTCCTGGTTTTGGATAAAATTATTGACCAAATGCTTTGGTAAACAAAGCCTTTGGTGTGTGGGGGTGTGTGTGGGGGGGGGGGGGGGGGGGCAATTTTACACAGTTTTTTTTTTTTTTTTTTTTTTTTTACCATAAAAAATACATTTTATCTTTATTTAATAGATCAATACATTTACAACAATACTCAATTGATATAGCTTATTGTTTACATGTATTTAACTTCATAGCCTTGAATAGTAAGATTGGTGCTACTGGCAGGCACGAAGGCCTTTAGTTGGCTGCTTTAAGCCATGGTAACCAATTGACCCTAAAATCATGTTGTGCCGATGTTGATCATTGACAGCATCGACTGCTGAAAGCAACCTGCACCTGTCTACAAAGAAGACACAGCTCCTGATTTCACTACATAATGTACTAACTCCTGCAGGGCATACAACTATACTATAGAATGCCAAGGCCCCGCCAGCCATTCTACAACTATACAACGCAAATCCTTAATTTCCATTAATACATATTTACCCTAATGTTTATCCTAGTATCTGAGCAACTTTTTTTTTTTTTTTTTTTTATCAATCTAATTTCTTTGTAGGTGTCATTTTGGGTTATGTTAAACCATGAACAAAGGTACAGAGGAATTCATCTGTAATTTTGAGGTTCTAAATTTATGACAGACATGGTTTTATATTCCTACCATAAATTGCATGCTATATATATATATATATATATATATATATATATATATATATATATACTGAAAAAGGCATGTAATACAAGTAGTCTCAACCATATCACTTTCTAAATACACCACTGTTGAAGTTTATGTATAGTTGGATCGAGAGCCACTATGTCCACCATCTCTGAGGAATTTCAGGTCTCCCTTCCATTATGATGTTTGTTAAGTTAAATGTGGGTGGTCTCCATATTAAACTGTCTAAAAAAGTTAAAATAACAAAGAACAACATAGCTCAATATCATTGTCATTTGCTTTTTTGAAGTAAAAAAAAGTTATAAATCATATTTTAACGAAAACAGTAAAACTGAATCTATCTCCCACCCTAACAGCATAGCCAAACCCAATAAATGCAATTATTACATTATTTAGTAAACGTAAAAAATTTTTTGCCTATAAAACAGGTGTTGCGGTAATGATGGTAATTTAATTAGGTTTTAATGAGGATTTTATGTAATTAGAAGTCATGAAGTCTTTTATAAGAGTAAGCACTTTAACGGAATAATAAGCATGGGATTTAATTCTATGCAGCACCGTATTATATACATTGTGCTTTAAGCTAAATGGAAATGGAAAACCTGAAATGGTTGGCTTTAAGCCAGGAGATTTGGAAGAAACGGATTTATAAATGATCTCTATGTGAAGAACTGCTATTTTATAGTTGGAGCACTTCATCCGTACCATGAAACTATGAAGAGCCGACAAATATTTGTATAAGAAGAAATCATGAGGTTACTATTCACATACAGTCATCTACACTCATAGGATTCAAAAAGGTGTTCAAATTTAACATACTGTATGTTTAATATAAAACATGTAATCATTTAAATGAAGTTTGGAGTATTAGATATTTTTTCAAATATTAAGGTAGGATTGATCTGGATATAACAGTGGATACAGAGAGATGGGAAGAGCGTTATCTAGACACAATGAGGGGAATTCATCAAGCTATTTAGAACCTTTTTTTAATCTCAGTCACTTCCCATGCGACTTTTATGAGACTTTTGCTTTTGATCATATTTGAAAGTGAACCACCATTTGCAGTGCTATAGACTAGTTTCATGCAGTGGGGATTGATTCATTATGTGCGACTTTTCTCTGAAAGTCACAAAAAAGTTGCAGCGGCCATCTTTTAGACACAAACCCACACTCATTTTCTTCCGCCCTGTAAAGCAGTCTAAACAGGTACCATAGGTGTAGGAGCTGGTAAATCAAATGGCGAGCGACTTATCATGAATTTGGCACAGGAAGGTAACACCAGACGCGACTTTTCTGCTCTAAAATAGTACACACACTAGACAACAATTGATGAATTCCCCTCAATATGTATTTGGGATGCGAGTAGTGTAAATGTGCATAAATTAAACTCTACATACCACATATTTAGAAGGTTTATTACCAAAGAAGCAACCAGTAGGAATTAGGGGGCATCTGGTTGCAGTTACTGCCACAATCAGAGCAACCACCACCACCAAAAAGCAGCTACTAAGGAACATGTCCATCAGGTGTGGAACATAGTGGCAAGAATAGAACATCCTCTGTTGATTAAAAGAAGGATAGAGAATGGATAATCACCCCAGTTTTTTTTTTTTTTTAAATCAACTGGTGCAAGAAAGTTAAACAGATTTGTAAATTACTTCTATTAAAAAATCTTAATCCTTCCAGTACTTTTTAGGGGCTGTATACTACAGAGGAAATGCTTTTTTTTTTTTGGATTTATCTTCTGTCACCACCTCAGTGCTCTCTCCTGACCTCTGCTTTCCATTTTAGGAACTGTCCAGAGCAGCATATGTTTGCTATGGGGATTTTCACCTGCTCTGGAGAGTTCCTTAAATGGACAGTAGAGATCAGCAGAGAGCACTGTGGTCGTGAAAGAAGAGAAATCCAAAATGAAAAGCATTTTTTCTGTAGTATACAGACCCTAAAAAGTACTGGGAGGATTAAGATTTTTTAATAGAATTATTTACAAATCTGTTTAACTTTCTGGCACCAGTTGATTTAAAAAAAAAAAAAAAGTTTTCAACCGGAGTACCCCTTTAAAGAAAAAAGAAGACTAGCGTGACCCTATATGATCTGATGATATTTTCTTTACATGTGTATGGCTACCTATAGTTTAGATTTACTGTAGACAAGAATGACAAAAAAATTTACTTTCTTAAAACAACCAAATAAGATTATACTATACAGTGACCCCCCGACCTACGATGGCCCCGACATACGATCATTTCAACATACGATGGCCTCTCAGGGGCAATCACATTTTGAAGGCAGCATCAACATACGATGCTTTTGTATGTCTGGGCCATCGCATAAATGGCAATCCGGCAGCGCAGATTGCTTCAGCTGCCGCCAGATAGCCGTTTACGGTGCCCCCTGTGGTTTGCTGGCGATCACTTACCTGTCCTCGGGGCTCTGGCGCGTCCTCTTCGGGATCCTTCGCATCGTCTGCGCTCTCCATTGTCGTCATCATGTCGCTGCACACACCATCCCATTATCCAATAGGAGCGGCGTGCGTAGCGATGTGATGGCGGTGACGGAGAGCGAGGATGCAGGGGAAGCAGAGGCCTTGCCGGAGCGTCGGGGACATCCCGGGGACGCAGCAACAGCGATGGAGGGCGACATCCAGGGCAGCGGTGACGAGCGGTGACGGTCCGGAGCAGCGGGGACACGTGAGTATAACCTCCAATACCAGTGGTCTTCAACCTGCGGACCTCCAGATGTTGCAAAACTACAACTCCCAGCATGCCTGGACAGCTGTTGGCTGTCCGGGCATGCTGGGTGTTGTAGTTTTGCAACATCTGGAGGTCCGCAGGTTGTAGACCACTGTCCCATACTTTACATTGCACGGATCCCTCAACATGCGATGGTTTCAACAAACGATGGTCCATTTGGAACTGATTACCATCGTATGTTGAGGGACCACTGTATATTGGTGGTGATTCATTCCTGCATCCATTATTTTACAGGTAGATTACAGGCTACCGCCATTAACATATTATTGATGGATATACAGGATACAAGTGATCTTGGTAACATCATTGTAACACCACTGACTCTTAGGTCTCTTAGGTCTATCTGCAGGCTGCATTCAGCTGTTTACTACAGCCTGTACTCTGCTTATTGTACAGTACAGTAAATACAAGTCGGATAAACCTTTAAAGAAGACATAAAGTGGACTAGCACCACTTAGGACCACTGTCATTGAACCTTTTAGATGTCGTAATTGTTGTTGCTTGTGGCATTTAAGGGATTAAATGATGGGCGTCAACATGATCGCTGATCTCGGTCATTGATGGTGAGTAATACCACAAAGGTGTATGGGCTGCGTATAGTACAGCAGATGAGCGCCATTCACCTTCATGCTGAGCCACGGCAATGACAGTCAGAGCCCATGAATGGGAGGGGTGCATTCCCTAGATAAAAGAACAAAAACAGACCTTTCTTTACTTTCACACAGCCCCTTTAACCTCACATCCATTAAAGATGAATCAATAGGTTAAAGTTATACTCCAGTGACCTAAACGCCCATAGAAAAAAGGTTTACTTCAGCTTTTACCTGCATTGTTTCATCCACAAATTTGTTTCAGTATTGAGTCACTGCAGAGTGGTGTCTGGCTCCGTGTATAATACATAATTGTTTGGAAAAAAAAAAAAAAGAAAAATAAGTGGCAGAATCTGCAGAGTTGTTCTTTCTGCCTCAACAAGCTTTGTCGGAAAGGTAACAAATGAAGCAAATCATAATGCAGCTGCTCTAAAATCAGTCTTCGTTTTTTATTTTTTATTTCCCAGAGAAATGTTGCCACCTGGAGAGATTCTGACTTGTTTGAAGTCTTCTGGACCTCAAGACATGTCAATAAGCATTAAATGCAAATATAAGGAAAATAGCGGAGGCAAATTGGGAAGCCGTAAAACTTTGTAGTCATGTCAAACACCCAAATGTGATTGAAAGTACTGAAGTCCCCTCACATTTCAGAAGATTGTGGTTTACAGAACAATGTGACTTATGTTTGGATACGCTGCTTGACTACGGGGCCCACAGACAAATTGTTGCAAATAAAAACATAAAAAAGAAAAACTGAAGAAAAAATAAATCATGGAATGTAAATAGGTTCATAGAGGTATAAAAGAAGAATGATAATAAAAGGATGTGAGGCTTTGCAGATCATAGGAAGGCATTAGGCATAATATTTACAATACCCAATGGTTCCTGGTAAATGTCTCTAAGGTGCAGTCACAACACGATTGGTGCCACGGAAATTTAAAAAGATGGCTGCTGTATCCCCGCCAGCCCCCTGATTCATTTCAATAATCCAGATGGAGTCAGATAGTTACTCCGGTCAGCTAATTTAGTATCATTTTTTGTTGCTAGACTGGAACCAAAGCAGAACACAGTTTTTTACTCCAACAAGAAAAACTGATACAGTCCAAAAATGAGCCGAGTGGAGTCACTATCCGGCTCTCTCCGGCTCACTGAAATGAATGGGGTGCAAAATTGTCCGGCGGGGATACCACAGCTGCCATATGCCCAAATTGTGGTGTGAATGCACTCCAATAGGTAATATTGCAATAAAACAAACACGGGTATTGCAATAGTTTTACCTATATGTGTTCCTTATTTGTAAATCGGCTAAAACTATGAAAACTACCTGGGGGTCCGGACAACAGAAAATTCTATTCCATTAAAATGGGGAAGAAAAAAACTTTTTCACACATGGCAGAAATGATGCAGAATACATTTGCCGCAAAAAAAGAAAAAAATACTTTTAAATAAAACTTTATTGGGTCTGTAAAACATTCAACTGCAGTTCTGAAGTACATTTAAAAGTCAACAGAATTCTGTTGCAAAACTGTTTGTAATGACAGTGTCATACGGGACTTTAAAAAACATACAGCTGTTTATTATTATCTGATATGGTACATGCTCCCATAAGAAACTTTTAGGACCCTCTGTAACCATTCATTGCTTATGGTTTCTAATACGACTACCATAAATCTATTCTTATATCTCTCCTATATTTCTGTTTCCTATCTATCTTTCTCCTATCTATCTATATATCTATCTATCTATCTATCTATCTATCTATCTATCCAATATCTATCTATCTCATATCTATCTATCTATCTATATATCTATCTATCTATATCATATCTATCTATCTAGTAGAAAAAATGCAGGACCCAAAGTATCAAGCAAACCATGGGTGAAATGTATTCCATCTCCTGCATGTTTACAGAGTTCCAACGTTTCAGTATTCTCTCACCACCGAAACGTCGCTGGATGCTGGATACTTTGTGTGCTGCTCTTTTGTGGACTTTGTATATATATATATATATATATATATATATATATATATATATATATATATAATCTATTGATCTATCTATCTCTTCAGTCTTTTTTTTTCCTACATATCTCTCTCTTATCTCTCTCTCGTTCTCTTCTCTCTCTCTCTCTCTCTCTCTCTCTCTCTCTCTCTCTCTCTCTCTCTATATATATATATATATATATACATACACATATACTGTATATATCAGTGTTATATCTATTTATGTATTCCATATCTATCTGTTTCACACAATCTATTTCAGAAATAATTATCAGTCTATCTATCTCTCTATCTATCTATCTATCTAACCAAAGAATAAGTTGGCCAGCACTAAACGGGATAATAATGTGGTTGTATTACACATACGGGGGAGTGGCAACCTCCATATTGGCTCTTGCACCCCACCCACCTCTATTAGGGGTATATAAGGTGCCTTGGATGTTTCAGATCTTACAATGCCTGCTGAGCTGTTCACACAGAGGAATATTCATAGTGTAGGGTCCGTCCCAAAATGAGGTCACCTTGCCGTGGTGGGACGGTCCACACTATTTGGCCGCCCAATTTGCAAGCTAAGTACCTCATAATTTCATATTTTCAATTATTGCATTTCAGCTGTATAGCTATTCATGTTCTATCTATATGCTCATGTATACTCATGTTTTATCTATATCTTTGTGCTAGCAGTGTGCTGCTGTATTCTCCTGTTGCTATCTATCTATCTATGAACACTCAAACTAAAATGTATTGAGCCATATTTTTAAATCCAAGCCTTGTCATATAAATTACCTTTATGAATGAAGGTTTTTTATCTATCCAAGTCATAAAACTCAGTAAAAAACATTAAACACAGACGTAGCTCATCCAGCACGACTACGGCCACAAAGATTTAATGACCTTCTTGCTCATGGTGACCTTGACAAGAACTCTTCTGACTTTGACACAGCATTGGGTATCTATAACTATAAAGAGCCCGCAGATACTTTGGTGATAACCTGCTCATAGTCAGATCATGATTTTAAGAATTTATCTTGTAAATCAGAGATTATTTTGCAGTGATGCCTTTTCCTGCTTTGATGAATTACCTTCAACTTGTAAGAAAGGAAACTTTATTAGAGGTAGATTGTTATCAAAGTGCCTAATCGAAAGAAAAACGACTCAAAGCTGCGTATTCTATTAGGAAAACATCTACTGTATTTAATTTGGAGAAACTTGTTGAGACTAATCCCACTGTTCCTATCACTTTTCAAACTCACTGCCTTAAGTAGTAAATCTATGTTCTGCTATTCAGGAACAAGAAATGTAAGTCATACACAAAGATAGTGAGGAGTGGATAGAGCATGCTTAAAGGGGTACTCCAGTGGAAAACAAAGGTTTTCAAATCAACTGATGACAGAAAGTTATACAGATTTGTAAATAACTTCTATTTAAAAATCTAAATCCTTCCAGTACTTATGTACTGCTGTATGCTTCAGAGGAAGTTTTGTGGTTATTTCCAGTCTGACCACAGTGCTTTCTGTTGACAGCTCTGTCTGTGTCAGGAACTGTCCACAGTAGAAGCAAATTCCCAAAGCAAACATATCCTGCTCTAGACAGTTCCTGACATGGACAGAGGTGCCAGCAGAGAGAGCACTGTGGTCAGACTGGAAAGAACTACACAACTTCCTCTGGAACATACAGCATCTGATAAGAACTGGAAGTATTAAGCTTTTTAAATAGAAGTAATTTACAAATCTATATAACTTTCTGGCACCACTCAATTTGAAAACATTTATTTTACAGCGGCGTACCCCTTTAATGCATCTTTTAGCACAGCTTATTTATGATGGGAGGATGGTGGGACATGAAGGACATGTGTCTCCTGTTCTGAGTAACAGGGGTATATCAGCAAGCCTTAGTTAGAGTATTTAGATACAAAAGCTAGGTGAGCAACCTGAGTCCATACCCTAGATCCATGTGTTTCTCAACCAGTGTGATTCCACCTATCGCAAAATTACAACTCCCATCATGACCGGACAGCTGTTGGCTTTCCGAGCATGCTGGGAGTTGTAGTTTTGGAACAGCTGGGAGCACATTGGTTGGGAAACACTGACTTAGCTGAAGAATTGAATAGGAACAACTTTGCAATGTGATTTGTGTGACTTTACACAGGACAGTAGCTACAGTAAATGTACTAAAATAATAGATGTGCCCACCATTACCTTGCCTTGAATTTAGTTAGGGATTCCTATTTCTAATTATACAAATCCAATATAATATTACCGGTGTGCCTAACTCTGGTAGGAAGTTTAGTTTGGAAATAATTATTTCTGTCTGAATGTGTACTTCACCAATAGCCCAAAAACATGTGTATAATACTGTCTAAGAGCTCTAAAAAACCACTGTATTACACTGATAGGTCACCTAGGAGTGTATCTAAGGACATTTGAGCTGCAAACACTTTTTTAAATGTATTTAAGGACATTATATGTGTTTATGTAATATACAGAATTTGTATATTTTTGACTGAAAACATGTTGTCTTGTCCCTGCAGCTATTGCCTGTTTAAAAAAAGACAGGCACTGAGGACAAGCAGGGCTCTATGCACTGAGGACATGTAGGGCTCTGTGCACTGAGGACATGCAGGGTTCTGTACACTGAAGACCAGCAAGGCTCTGTACACTGGGGACAAGCAGGGCTCTGTGCTCTGAGGACAAGCAGGGCTCTGTACACTGAGGACAAGCAGGGCTCTGTACACTGAGGACAAGCAGGGCTCTGTACACTGAGGACAAGCAGGGCTCTGTACACTTAGGACAAGTAGGGCTCTGTGTACTGAGGACAAGCAGGGCTCTGTGTACTGAGGACAAGCAGGGCTCTGTGTACTGAGGACAAGCAGGGCTCTGTGCTGAGGTCAAGCAGGGTTCTGTACACTGATGACAAGCAGGGCTCTGTACACTGAGGACAAGCAGGGCTCTGTACACTGACAACAAGCAGGGCTCTGTACAATGAGGAGAAGTAGGGCTCTGTACACTGAGGGCAAGCAGGGTTCTGTACACTTAGGACAAGCAGGGCTCTGTGCACTGAGGACATGCAGGGCTCTGTGCACTGAACACAACCAGGGCTCGGTGCTCTGAGGACAAGCAAGGCTCTGTACACTGGGGACAAGCAGTGCTCTGTACACTGAGGACAAGCAATGCTCTGTACACTGAGGACAAGCAGGGCTCTGCACACAGAGGGCAAGCAGTGCTCTGTGCACTGAGGACATGCAGGGCTCTGTACACTGAGGACAAGCAGGGCTCTGTACACTGAGGACAATCAGGGCTCTGTACACTGAGGACATGCAGGGCTCTGTACACTGAGGACAAGCAGGGCTCTGTACACTGAGGACAAGCAGGGCTCTGTGCACTGAGGACAAGCAGGGCTCTGTACACTGAGGACAAGCAGGGCTCTGTACACTGAGGACAAGCAGGGCTCTGTACACTGAGGACAAGCAGGGCTCTGTACACTTAGGACAAGTAGGGCTCTGTGTACTGAGGACAAGCAGGGCTCTGTGCACTGAGGACAAGCAGGGTTCCGTACACTGAGGACAAGCAGGGCTCTATGCAATGAGGACAAGCAGGGCTCTCTGCACTGAGGACAAGCAGGGTTCTGTACACTAAGGACAAGCAGGGCTCTGTGCACTGAGGACATGCAGGGCTCTGTGCACTGAACACAATCAGGGCTCGGTGCACTGAGGACAAGCAAGGCTCTGTACACTGGGGACAAGCAGGGCTCTGTGCTCTGAGGACAAGCAGGACTCTGTGTACTGAGGTCAAGCAGGGCTCTGTACACTGATGACAAGCAGGGCTCTGTACACTGAGGACAAGCAGGGCTCTGTACACTGACAACAAGCAGGGCTCTGTACACTGAGGACATGCAGGGCTCTGTGCACTTAACACAACCACGGCTCGGTACACTGAGGACAAGCAAGGCTCTGTACACTGGGGACAAGCAGGGCTCTGTACACTGAGGACAAGCAATGCTCTGTACACTGAGGACAAGCAGGGCTCTGTACACAGAGAGCAAGCAGGGCTCTGTGCACTGAGGACATGCAGGGCTCTGTACACTGAGGACAAGCAGGGCTCTGTACACTGAGGACAATCAGGGCTCTGTACACTGAGGACATGCAGGGCTCTGTGTACTGAGGACAAGCAGGGCTCTGTGTACTGAGGACAAACAGGGCTCTGTGCACTGAGGACAAGTAGGGTTCCATACACTGAGGACAAGCAGGGCTCTATGCAATGAGGACAAGCAGGGCTCTGTGCACTGAGGACAAGCAGGGTTCTGTACACTAAGGACAAGCAGGGCTCTGTGCACTGAGGACATACAGGGCTCTGTGCACTGAACACAATCAGGGCTCGGTGCACTGAGGACAAGCAAGGCTCTGTACACTGGGGACAAGCATGGCTCTGTGCTCTGAGGACAAGCAGGACTCTGTGTACTGAGGTCAAGCAGGGCTCTGTACACTGAGGACAAGCAGGGCTCTGTACACTGAGGACAAGCACAGCTCTGTACACTGACAACAAGCACGGCTCTGTACAATGAGAAGTAGGGCTCTGTACACTGAGGACAAGCAGGGCTCTGTGAACTGAGGACATGCAGGGCTCTGTGCACTAAGGTTAAGCAGGGCTCTGTGCACTGAGGGTTTGTGACGCATCCCCAGCCAGGAGCCTGCACAGAGTTCTGCTTTTCCCAAACAGATTTTTCACTAACAGAACATTCTCTGCTGCTTTACTACAATTAATATATATGTGTGCTTCTGCTCCTATCTGTGTTGTTCACTGCGTAGTGTCCCTCAAAGAGATCTTCACCTAACACCTGCTATCTCTAAAATGGTTTTTGAAGCTATGGGCAAGGGGTCTAACAGTGACTCTAACAACCTCCTTATACTATCTCCCTATCAGCTTGGAGAGTTGGTTGAAAGGCATTATAGAAATTCCCTGAGGTCATGTGATCCTTCTTCCTTTTGCCATGTGGCTGTTGCTATTTTAGCAAGTTCTGCTGATATGTTTGTGCTTTACTGAACTTTTAGCAAAGTTCTGATTTAACTTTGGTTCTCTCATCACTACTGCTAACTATTTTTTCCCTTAGTCTGGCATCTTAATACATACATTTTGAAATAAGTCAAGCCAAAGAAAAAGTAAGGAAGAAAATACCTTTTTGTATTTAGCCATGCATTTCTTTCTTTGCTCATTCTAGTGATCAGTTCTGAACACTAAAACCCCAACTAATCAAAACATTTGACATGTCTCTATATGGAGTCAAATGTGATAGGCGCACATGCTGTATATGCCACTAATAATAATAAAAATTTGATAATCTAGCACACAATTTTAGATGTAGTTGAGCAAAAACGTTGACATACAGTATATGCTGTCCGGAATGTATACTATGCCAAGTCAATAGGTCAATAGAAATTGCTTTTCTTGTCTGTCTCTCATCTAGAACTCTTGAATGATGATATTTCTGAGGAGGCAAGAGTAGGAGCTATAAAGTTTATAAATCTTGATAAATCTCCTGAGCCTGATGGCCTTTTAGTGATAAATTATAAAAGTTTTCTTTAGTCGGAGCTCTATGCCTAGTTAAATTATATTCTGCTATTATAAACCAGGCCCTGAATTTGGCATACATAGCAGTTCTAGCTGAGGCTTAAAGACTCACATTTGACTAATAACTGTAGGTCAAGTTCGCTATATAATACGGTTATAAAATACTGATCTATGCTACATATCCTGCCCTTGCAAAACAGTAAATCCCTTCTTATGCATAATATACATAACCCCTTTAGGACCCAGCTCTATCAGTCCATAGGGATGCAATTTTTTTTTCTGTTTTTTTTATTCTTATTCCAATCCAAAAGCTACAACTTTTTTATTTATTTATTTGTGAATGTAGCTTTACAAAGGCTTATATTTATTCATTTATTTTTAAGGATGAAATATATTATTTATTGGCCACACGGAGTACGTACAACATATTGATTAACTTTTATTAACTCTTTCTGGATGATGGAAAAAAAATAACTGCTATCCCGCTATTGTTTTTGTACATTTTAAAATTCGGATAGTTCGCCATCTGGTATCGATAATGTGTCAACTTGATTCTGCAAGTCAATACAACTGTGGTGATAAATGTATTTGCAGTACTTTTTTATGTTGTACTACTTCGGCATAGTAAAAATTAGTTTAAGAGCAATCATGTTTTATTTTTTCGTTGGTGAAGTTGTGTAAAGGCTTGCTTTTCTGCAAGACAAGCTATAGATTTTTATTCATATCATTATGTGATATCATTATTTTTTATTGACATACAACTTTGTACTTCATTTTTAGGGATAGGAAAGGCTTGGGTCATTATGGACATCACTAGCTATATACTTTAAAAAAAAAAAAAAAAAAAAGGACGGGAGCATTTTTTGCAAACCTGACCTTTATCACTTTATGCATTAATAACTCTGGGATGCTTTTACTTATGAATTTGATAGTTTTTTTCGTGATATATTCTTGCATAATTTCTTGGTGAAAATTTGTAAAATGTAGCATTTTTATAACTTTGAAGTTCTCTGCTTGGAAGGAAAATGGACATATCAAATAAATAACATATTGATTCACATATACAATATGTTAAATTTATGTTGGCATCATAAAGTTGACATGTTTTTACTTTTTGAAGACATCAGAGGGCTTCAATGTATAGCAGCAATTTTCCAATTTTTCATGAACATTTAAAAATCTTAATTTTTCAGGGACCAGTTAAGTTTAGTAGTGAATTTGAGGTTCTATATGTTGGAAATCCCCTATGATGGACCCCATTATGAAAACTGCATCCCTAAAAATATTCAAAATGACATTCAAAACGTTTACCAAAAGGTATTTCAAAGGAATAGCAGAAAAATCAAAATCTCAATTTTTTACACTAACATGTTAATGTAGCCCCTTTTATTTTTCATTTTTTTTACAAGTGGTAAAAGGTAAAAAGCCCCCCAAAACTTGTAATACATTTTCTCTTGAGTAAGGTAATACCTCATGTGTGGATGTAAAGTGCTCTGTGGGTGCACTAGAGGGCTTAGAAGGGAAGGAGTGACAATGCTATTTTGGAGAGTGAGTTTTGCTGAAATGGTTTTTGAGGGGCATGTAATACGGGGTGCAGTGAGCATTTACACCCCACTGGCGTTTGTCAGATCTTTGGAACAGTAGGCTTTGGCAGTCTGGGCATGCTGGGAGTTGTAGTTGTGCAACTTTTTGAAGGCTACAGTGAGGATCACTTACCAGCAATCTTCACTGTAGCCTCCTCCACCGTCGCACTTTCCGGCCTCACCAACCAATGGCAGGGGATAGGAAGAGGTGGCAAGAGTACCAGGACGCAAGGGCCTACCTATACGCCTCTGTCCTCAACAGGTTAACATAAGAATATATATATAATTTTATGGAAAATTATGTTTTGTATTTTTTTTTTTTGTTTTCTTTTTTTAGAACTTTTGTTTGAACATTTTTTTTACTATACCATAAGATCTTTTATATTAGACTGTACTGTACTATGACACTAGGTATTCAGCATAATTCTCAGGATCAGTGGGTCTCCCAGAGGCTGGCCCCCACCAGTCATGAAGGGAGGATGTATTCTTGTGATATGTTTATAAGTTATTTCACTATTACTTGACATGACTCAAGTCCGGAATAAAGGCATGGGAACAGACTTTTTCCACAGCAGGGACCCTGCTTCCTTTAGCAGGAGTCCTGCAGGACCAGCCCTTGAGTGGAAATCTTGGGTTCCCACCATTTTTTCCAGGACTTCACCACTGAGAAGAAGTATAGTAGATCTTCTAAAGTTTGTGAAGAGATCCAGTGGTCTAGATGTGCATGTGTGGTGCAGCAATCCAAAAGGTTTTCATGGAAGGGCACGGTTTGAACCAGTTGAAAAAATTATATGTATAGGCTGTATGGATGTTTAGCTTTTTGGGGTCTCCACTCTGTGTAAACCATCACTGGGTCACTGTGGGCTGTGTAGAGTGACCAGGAAAAGAGATAAGAGGTCAGATGTCCTGTAGTCTGTACAGTGACCTGTGTTTCCCAAGCCTAAAAGATATGCAAAATGGTAAAAAGTAACCCTCCTGCATAATTTATAGAATAAGAGGTAGATGGGATTCATCATTTGTTTTACCCTTTTTTTGGTGGTAAATGGGTGAATTATTTTTTTTTTTTAGTTAATTTAGTTGTTTTTCAGTCCTGTCTGTGTCTGTTTAGACTTTTTTCTATGTTTTAGTCATGACTTTTTAGTTTTGACGCATTTGTTTAGCTTTTAGCCAGTTTGTCCTGCTATCCATCTGTACTCATAATCCTGTTTAGTTTGTATCTATAACCTGTATCTTCACTCGTATTAAGACCTGCTTGTGTTTTGTACTTAGACGCAGATATGGGTCCTGATCCAATGCTTCTCTTGCTTTGGCCTTATGCCTGGTGTGTTCTCTGTTCTTTATTTTCTAATCCAAAGCCCTTTAGTTAAGGGATCCCCCCCCTCCAATTAGAACCCTTAACTAAAGACTTTTATTGGCCTATATTTAAAAGAGTAATAGCCTATTGAACACACATGTTAAAAACCCAGTGTCTACTCTAACAAGAGCCTATGTCACTGATCATTCCACCTTCTTTGAGTTTGGTCCCCTACCGCTGCTCTCTTTTGGAATTCACACCCAGGTCTATATACAGATTATTTAGGGACTTCCCTCATCTCCTATCAAGTAAGTATCGACTGGGTGTGTCTATCTCACTCTCACTAGGGTAGTACTAAGTCTTTTGCAAGTGACTAGTGGTCTCTCACACCACTAGGTGGAGCCTCTTGTAACTTAGGGGCATCCCCCTTATCCTCTTGCTGCTCAGTTACTACACTATGTGTTAATAATTACTGGTGCAAATGGTAGGTGTTCAATGTATTAAAAACACAAACTGTTTCACCGATGTTTCGCCAACAAATTGGCTATGTCAATTGTGTTTTGTATTTTAAGGCAAATTGGTATTCTTAATTCTTGGAATTCTTAACTAAAGTACATAAAAAGTAAAGGGGGATACATCTGTACCTGTTTGTTGTCATTTTTAGAATACGGAATAACTAAGACAATGTAATGACTTAAATCTGTAAGCTCTTTTGAAAAAAAAAAACATTAAAATGTGACATTTGTATGCTTTATAAATTATTTTCAACTACTCTGTCAAATTGCTCAAATATATACCTAGCATGTTATTTCTCAAATGACAGGTTTAGAAATAATAAGTGGTCAAGCAGGGTCTGGAGGCAAAATGTGTGGTCTCATCATACCTTGATACCCAGAAATATGTAAATTGCTAAAAAAAATAAAAATAAACATGTGTTTTATACTTACCTGACAGTCAAAGCTGAATAAAATGGCACAGCTTGTTTTATATATCAAATTTATACAAGTAGAAAAACATGAGATTAAATAATTCCATTCAAGATTGAAAACCTGAAAACAAAGCTTCAAGCATGCTTGCTTCTAATGCATGTACAAACATACTAAAGCATAATAAAAGAACTAAAAATACAATATTGGTACGCTATATAGATTTTCACTCTTCCAGAAATGAAGTCTGGGCATTGTTACAGAAAATATTGGAAAAATGTTATTGTGAGAAAATAAATTAAAAATAAAGTAAAATACTAAATCCAATATGAATTGTAAACATAGGATGACTACCTTCTTCAAAAGGAAAAAAAAAGGCATGCCTTTCCTTCATTCTTCTTGCTGTACATGGATGCTTTTTGTTCTGCAAATTTATTTTTTAACATGCATTAGAAGTCTGGTATAAATTGAGGCAGAATTATTGGTTCTCACTAAAGTCGAGTTCTCACAGCGGAATTTGTGCGGAATGTCAACATGGAAACACGTGCAAACATTCCACACGTTTCCCCAATCCAACAGGCGGATGTGAGAATCAGAATTTCTGCGGCGTGTGCTGCAGAACCCCATTGAAATATTTTGTATGAACATTCCACACAAATTCCGCCATGTGAACATATCCTAAGGCTGTGTTCTCTGTTGCAGCCAATTAGCAGTGAAGCAACTTATTACTGCATGTGGTTTTGCCATGTTTTACCACAAATGACCAAAAATCCACACCAAAATAATGGGGAAGATTTATCAAAACCTGTCCAGAGGAAAGGTTGCTGAGTTGCCCATAGCAACCAATCAGATCTCTTCTTTCATTTTTAATATGGCCTCTGCAAAATGAAAGAAACAATGTGACTGGTTGTTATGGGCAACTTTTCCTTTGCACAGGTTTTGATAAATCTCCCTGTGTTTTTCTGCAACTTGCATAAGTAAAGTTACTTATTTTGGTCATTTACAGCAAAAACATGTTGTTATTAGGTGCAGTACCACTAATTTGCAGCAGCATGTGAACACTGCCCAATGGCTTTTATTAAGTGTCAATAAAAAGGAGTGGCTTTATGGATTCATAAAATCCTTGCTGTTGCAGCCAGTTTTGGTAGCAATGTTTCCTTTATTTCATTAGCCATATTTTTACTTTTCTGTATTTTCTGTTGCCATATGAGGGCTGATTTTTGGGCAGAACAATGTAAAAAGAAAAATGGGATGAAATTAAATATAAAGTTACTCAATATTATGCAATAAAACAAAGCAGGATCAGCTCACTAGAATGGCCGGGGATCAACAGGTGCACGGGCATCAACCATTGTTGTGGTTGGAAATATTTAAAAGAAATGTAGTCCAGCACAACGCCAATGTGGATAAAACTTTCTTGTCTTTATTGCATCCATTAATACACATATATTACAGGTAATACACACGAGCCGTGGTCAGCTTAGTGTTTCGTGGTTGCTCACTTTACAAAAAGCTTTCAATAAAGTGAGCAACCACAAAATGTGTTAAGCTGACTACAGGTCATGAGTATTGTCTTTAATGTACCTGTTTTAAAATAAATTGTTTATCCACACTGGAGTTGTGCTGGATTACTTTTTTTGGGGGGACTTTTATGGCCCTGATTTACTTTTGTAAACCCAACCTACTCTGTTGGGTTGTGCAGCAGAATTTGGTGCACTGCACCACCAATTGTGTCTGCGACAGAATTTGCGCCAAAAATTCAAAAACCTGACCAACTCTCCATTTAACTTTGAAAACCCAAAAAAAAGGACCATGGCTGCTGGGAAAAGGGGGCGTTACCACCAAAAAGGAGCATTTTCCCAATTAAAAAAAAATCCCAAAATATTGTTTTTTAAGGTTTCCACAGAAAATGTGATGGATTTGAGCTCTGGAAAACCCCACAGCTTAGAGCATGTGTTAAAAAAAAATAAAAAATGTCGGGAAAAGTGGAAAAGTGCAAAACATAGGGAAACATTAGTAAAAAAAGGTAAAATGCCTGTTGTAAAAAAAAAAAAATAAACTACAGTTGATTCTTAGTAAATCAGGAGCGATATTGTGCTTTAGCATTTTGTTAATTTTATTCTGTAGCTAAGAGATTACAGTGATAAGAAATGTATACAGTTTTTGTTTTGTGCTTTACTACTTTCAAAAGTTTTTTTAATTTTTTATTATTATTGTTTTGTGTCTCCATATTATGAGACCAGTAAGGTTGATTCAAATTAGGCCCCTTTCACACTGCTGATTTGCCCTGTCGACAATCATCCGTCAGGCACTTTTTTGTGTCTTAATGAACGCTATTTTTGACAGGGCACAACGGGAAACAATGGGTCCTGACAGATCCTATTTACTATTATGGACTCCGTCGGGCACCGCTGTTTTCTGATGGGAGTAGTAGGAGGAAAAAACGTTGCATGATGTATTGTTCCTCCTGCTATTCTCCCTGGCGGACGTCACAGTGCTGTGTCACAACGGCAGTGTGAAAGAAGCCTTAGAGAACTGAGAACTGTTTTTCAACAGGACGAGCTGTAATTATTATTGCTCTATTTTTTTAGAATAGTGAGGTGAACAAAATATAGCAATTCTCTCTTTATTCAACTTTAACTGTGGTGAATAAATAGCATGCTATTTAAATAGTTCCGACCTACGCAGATATGACAATATTAATTATGTTTATTTTGTATTGTTCCAATTTTTTTTAGATTGAATGTGACAGCAGGATTTTATTTTTACTTTTATTGTTATTTTTTTAACACATTTTTAACATTTTATTAAATTTTATTTACATTTTTTTACCCTACAATTGCTTAATCGCTTCATTGCTTATTACAGTGTATTGTCTTTTATTTTGTTTTCCTATTAAGCACTTTCTCACCTGATAAAGGCCAAAAAGGTGTAATTCCAGGCTTGTTCTACTATCACATCCGCAATAAGGGAGTGTTCACATATTAAGCATTCTTTGAGGTTTTAGATGCTGATTCCCCAACTAATTTCTCCTCAAATGTGATATTAATTTGCTGATAATCTGATATTATCAAGTCTCCGATCGCCACCCCCCCACAATGCAATCGTAACGCACCTGTAAATATAATCATCACCATGTTTGGTATTGTGGCATATGGAACAATAATGATCCATCCTTCATGGTGAATGGTGTAAGCAAAAAAAAATATCACTGAAATCTCAGACTTTTGGTCATATCACTTATCAGTAAAAAAAAATGAATAAAAGATGATCACACAGTCACATCTATGCAAAAGTAGAACAGATGAAAACTAATTGTGGTGAAAAAAAGAGAGGTCAGAATAAGGCAAAACATACTGAAACATAGCAAAATGTACTAAAACATAACAAAACCTATGTAACCTCTAAAGTGTAAATGGGTATCATTTTAATCAAGATAACATTTTAGTTTAATCCCATAATAAATAGCATATAAACAAAACATATTTTTTTTTAATTTGAAACATTTTTGAATTTCCCCCCAACTCTTTTTATTTTTTTGCAGTATATTTTATGGTTAGATAAAGGATGTTGTTACAGTGAACAACTGGTCCGCAAAAAACGAGCATTATACATGGAAAAATAAGTGTTAGAACTTTTAAGAAGGCAAACAGGATAAAGTGAAAGAATGCAAAAAGGAACATTTTCTTGGTTACTAAGGGGTTAGTATGAAAACACCATGGATAAGCCCATTTGAAATAACCCTAGTGACCAGTGCTAATCCTGCTGCAGATCTGCTGGCACAGGTAACCATAGCAGATGTTCCTAACTAGAGAGTGTAACTCATTACATCTGACAAGCTATAAACTTGTTCCAAAACACATAAGCATGAAAAAAAAAGTCCATGGTCTGCTTCCATGCAAAAAAAAAAAAGTCCATGCAAAGCATAGAACTGGGACCACCAAAGCAAGGATTTTTTAATCGAATCAGGTGCTCAGCTCCAGGACCTGACCTTCTGTCCAAAGGTTAAAAAAAATTCAAAGGAGAAGTAGCGCTCCACAAGTTCAGTTAGAAATCATAAAATATCCATTTATTCCCCATCCAGCAATACAGCTATGCTTTGGTTCTACAGTAGAGCCATTTTCAGCTTTTTGGAAAAGGCTCTTTAGTAAAAAAAAATAAAAAAAGTTCTATCCTCTTTGGATTTGTATGAAAAAACAATTTTTTAAGGCCTTTTTTTTTATTGATTTCGAATATCTTTGTTTTTTGTTCTTGTATATGTAACCCTTTGTTTAGGACATTAGCCGGGGAATCCAGTGTGTCTGCTGATCTGCAGAGTTTGCTCTCTTTGTTCGCACATTTGCAAGACATTCACAGCAGAAATGTGCCAGCCTTGGATTTCTGCTGCAGATATTCTTGTATACACACATCGGAATTGTTCAGGCAAATCCTTAATGGATGAACTTAGCCTAAGTGGAGGCATATCCTAGGGCAATGCTATCACTCAGTATCATATGAAAACTCATTTAAGCCTATTAAATAGCCAATAATTACTTTACTTCATTTTTTAAATGGACGGTCAACCCTCTAGACCTTCCAGGTTTTGTGTAACTTTAATTAATTTTGTTCTAAGTATGTCTGACAAGACAATCCGGGCAAGTTACCTTTTGTCTATATGGCTCTCAGAAGTAATCTCCTAAAACTCTAGAATGTCTTATTAAGGCTATTTGAGGACAGAGTTGAGCAATTCCAAGTTATCAGGTTGAGTTAAATGCTTGCCAATTAAGCAGCGCAACCTTCTTATCCGTGCTTGATTTTCAATTGTCTGTCTTCAAGGTTATCAGTCTCAATTCTATTTTCCTCATTTGAAGAACGTGGCTATGATATTTCATATAATGACTTCCATGTTTGGGAACCAAAGGTTATGAATAATTCTTTAGCTTTTGACGGGTTCCACAAGTTAGTGATTTTCAATGACTAGAAACTTTCTGGAAACTTTTCTTAAAATAATTTACCATTGTCTTTACATTTACTAAGTATACTAATTTATTTCAAATTAATTATCATGGCTTATTTGGGAACAATTACTGTCAGATGTTTCAAGCTATAGAATCAAAAAATTCTGTGAGAAAAAGTAGTAAACCAATATAAAAAAACCTAAACCAAACAAAAAAAAAAAAGGCTGGTTATGCTGCCCATACTCAGGAGGGGGAGGCTGTGTTGCATATGCATACCCATTGCACTGGGAACACTAGCAATGCCATAGATGGACAGTGACTGTGAACTGCACATTCTTGGCAAAATAATGAATCAACTACTGGAGGGAAGACATGTTCAGTGGCAGTCAGATAACAACACTGATGTTGCATGGGTTTTTTAAAGAGGTTGGGAAAAATTGGGCATTTAAAATAAATTCAAAATAAGATTTTTGTAAAATGTTTTCAATTTCACATAAAGGGCACACACAACCATCATTAAAGGGCACCTGTCATCACTTATGCTGCCTGAGCCATGAGTCATCAAATAATTCTACCTATTTATAAATCATTCCCTGTACCCAACCAAGGAGAGTTCTATTAAAGGGGTACTCTGACCCAAAGGATAGGGGATAAGATTTCTGATCGTGGTTGTCCTGCCGCTGGGACCCCTGTGTTCTCTGTGAAGCACCCGGCATTCGTTTAGAATCCTGGGTACAAGGCCGGGGGAGGGGGCATAATGGCTGCCATGCCCCATCATATAGACTTGCATTGAGGGGGTGTGTTGTGACATCATGGGAGGGGTGCCACCGCACCCAGTGGTGGTGTCACATCTCACTCAGCAGTTGGCTGAGCAGGCCATACTTGTTGAAACGACTTGTCTCGGAACCAGGAACAAGTAGTGATGAGCAAGGAATGAACGGTATTGAAATGCCAGCTACAGGGGAGTGGGGTAGGAAAGTAAGGCTTATTTGATTATGCCTGATATGATCATTCAGACACTGTAGGGAGGTTGGTGCAGGTGAAGCAGGGAGCATCCACAAGGGCTACAGCTGTTTAACGCCGTGCAGTGCTTTGTCAGGCCTGTTATGTTAAATGTTTAACACTCCCAGCTATGAGAATATATGTGTGTGTGTGTGTGTGTGTGTGTGTGTGTGTGTGTGTGTGTGTGTAAATTCAAAAACCAGCATAGCAAGGCAGGGTCATAATCTACTGATTTTTGTTCTAGCGTGTGCAGAGTGTCCCTTGAGAACAGCCAGTGTCAGAGTAAGAATTGTGACAGTAACTTACATTACCAGAGCATTGTTAGAACTGCAGCAGCTCTCTTGATTTAGACAATGCAGTATGTTTATCTATAGTCCTATAAAAATTCCAGAAATATTAAGATTTGATGTCAAAAGACGAACTCAACATTGCTGCATTTGCAGCTTGGTGTTTGTGTGAGGCAGTCTTTCACAATAAGTATATTTGAGTTTGAGCAGTTAGAAAATATACATTAAACATAACAATTTGATTTATACCATAGGTCATTTTCTGATGATACATTCCCTTTACGATTTCAAAGAGGTAACGTTGCCTATTGAAGGCAGATATTTGCCTTCTTCTTTGTCAGCACTTGCTAGAAAAAGAGGCAATGTTCATAGAAAACAAAATATCTTTTTATAACACTGTATCAAATTCCATTAATACATAATAACAGTATTACCTGATGTTTGTTCAATAGCAACCCTTATCCATATCATTGACATATATATTTCTGTGTTAAGCTGCATTGAGAATCCCCCTCCCCACAGAGCACACACATTGTAGACACATATTTATGTGGTTTTGTTAACAATTTCTCTTCACCGTTGCACACGCCATTCAAATACGCTTGTTTGCTTGTTGGCATGGCTGGAGAAATGATCGTTCACATAACTGTCTTGACAGGTGTTGTGCAGCTCATTCGGGCTGACCTCCTGACCTTACATGTACGGAGCTAAGGGCCTGTTGTTATAGATTATTTTCTCTTAGCTAGGCTGACATCTGTTTTTTTTTATTTTTATTTTTTTTATTAGCAGACCAGGGGTCTAACTATGCCTGTCTATGTGGTGATGTTGCATGCGCTGTGGGGCTGTTTCACTAGCAGGAGTGAAGATGTAATTATTATATTCTCCAAAGCCTTTGTTGGTGGCCATGTCAAGATCAGCACCGCTCATCTGCACACCACACAGAGCATATGCTTGCCCTTGTTTGCTCTTTTGCCCACCATGATGCTGTAAGATTACATACATGCCGACTCTCACACTGGGTCTAATTGATACTCAGGGCTGCAATATCTCGTTACCATCCCTCCAGCTCTGCAAACCGCTAAATTGCTAGTTTATTTAGAATATATGTTGTGAAAAACGTTGAACTTAAGCTTGCATAATGAGGACATTTTGTTGCATCAAAGTTATGTAATCATGAGTAAAAAAACTAATAAAAAAGAAATAAAAAACTAGCAACGTATGCACCCCTACTTTTTATTTCCTTTAACAAAAAATCATGATCATGGTGGATATGACAATAAACTTCCTGGTACTGTGGTCAATATGCTAGATTGCAGCTGATCACTGGCTGAGGCAGGACAGGGGGGGGGGGGGGGGTGTCTCAGTTGTACGCCGACTTATAAAGTAAACCAGGGGAGAGAACTGTTTAGGACAACTTATTCAAGCTGAAGAGAGCAGATTTAAGGCAATCTGCAGGAGAGAATCAATTAGGCTGTGTACGACTATAGAGAAATAGTATATATGCAGCATATTGTAGAAGCTGTATAAGCAAAACTGGGTAAGCAAGACCCATGGAGAAAATGTTTCTCTGCACTGTAAAGGGTTCATGGCAATCTAAAATATCTAGAGTGTTTATAGCCTTTATAGTAAATACATCTACATTTATGACCGACTCCACCCTGCTGGGTATTGGGCTTACCTTCACCTTTTATTTTAATTACAGCATGACATCACATGTAAGGAAGTGATAGGTAGTCATTGACTGTACCTACCTACTTTGGCCATCAATTGGTTGCTGTGATTTCTTGACACCACAGCAGCCATTTGAATATGATGCATAGGGAGCAAGAAAAAAAAAACATTTTCAATACTCTGTCAGGTGTTGTTTGTGCTATTTGTGTCTACATGGGCCACCCAGTGATTGTGATGTGTACCACAGTATGTCAAAGATTATTTTAGTATGTCAAGATAATATATTGAATTTGTTTTGAGAATGTGTAAAAAGGTAAGAATGGACACATCTGTCTGATATGAGTTCTTTACCATTTGTAATTTCAAGCTCTTAAGCTGTTACTTCTTGCCCTCTCACCATTAACTCAGCAGAATACTTTCTATTTGTTTAGCTTTGACAAGGCACAATGAAATGGTACTGGTGCCCTACTGTAATGGTATTGGCCATGAAAAACAAATACATAGGAAGTTATTCCCAGCTATTTTTCAGGTTCTCCTATAAGTGACATAAAAAGCTATGGTCCAATAATTGGTGAAGGATCCAGATAATGTTAGGATCTCACCTCGGCATGTATTATTACAACAACATTACATTATTGGTCTTTGAAAGCATATAAAAATATTATGTTCTGCCATATAGAATGCATATTATTCAGACATGCTAGGTATAAAGTGTTCCACTAAAAATATATAGATTAGAGCAATTCATGGTTAATTGAGCCCATGCCAAATGGAAATGGAATTTCAGAAGCAAATATTAGTTTACTAGTGTGATCCTGAAGAAAAATGTACAGTATGTTATATTTATCTAGATAGTAGAAAATCAGTCCTTTTTGCATGAATGTTATGGACAAAATCAGATTTGCTTTGTACTTTGCTCTGAATGGGGTGACCAAGGTTGCTTGACAGCCGCTGTAAGCAGTGGGCACTAGTTCATTGGCATGCTTTATGTACCATGGCTGCATCCCCGTTGGACAGGAGGAGGAGTGGTGCAGCTGGTTGAAAGCTAAAGACCACAATAGGCAAACAAATTGTTTATAAAATACTCTAAAACTGCATTAGAAAAGCAATTAAAAGTTACTTAACATGTTGGAAAAGTATTTTTCTTGGGTGCATATATTATACAGGAATGAAAGAGGATGCAAATTGCAGCCAGAATAGTTTCTGAGGCTCTCATCCAAAGTAATATATCATACACCAGGCAGGGAAAGAAATATCTCATACTGAAAACCCACAGTGTGCTGCCAGAGCTGCAGGGTAGAATGGATCCAGATTGCAGAGCTATATCACATCCCTATCACCCTAGAGACGATTACATACATAAGACCATTGTTTGATACATTTATCTGAGATTGCATTGCTTTAAATCAATTTAACAAGCCATGGAAAGGTCATTTAATATTTCTTGAGAAAAGTTCTTTAAAGGCGAAGGAAGAGAAGAAGATGAAGAAAAGGAAATTAAAACAAGGAATAACTAAATTAAAAACAAAGGAAGGAAGGTAGGTAGAAGAGAACAAAGGACTAGCCGACTGCCTTAATAAATACTTCTGTTCAGTTTTTACAGGAGAAAAAGAAGGAAAAGACCTCCATTAGGCAGGAAGACTTATAAATAGTTTGATGCATGTGTCTTTACAGAGGAAGAGGTTCTATGTTTGCTGTCTAAAGTGAAGACAAATGAGTCACAGGGGCCTGATGGGATACACCCAAAATTATTAATAGAGCTTAGTGGTGAGTTAGCAAAACTGTTAACAGATTTATTTAACCCATCTCTGGTAACAGGAGTCGTCCCGGAAGATTGGAAATTAGCAAATGCTGTGCCCATTTACAAGAAAGGTAGTAGGGAGGAATCAAGCAACTATAGGCCAGTAAGTCTGACATCAATAATGGGGAAATTAATGGAAACCCTACTAAAAGATATAATTGTGGAACATCTAAAATACCATGGGTTGCAAGAGGAAAAACAACATTGGTTTACTTCAGGGAGATCATATCAAACAAATTGTATAGATTTTTTTGGACTGGGTGACTAAAATAATAGATGGCAGAGGGGCAGTAGACATTGCATATCTAGATTTTAGTAAGGCTTTTGACATTGTCCCACATAGAAGACTTATCTATAAACTGCAGTCATTGAGCTTGGACACCCATGTTGTTGAGTGGATTAGGCAGTGGCAGACAACAGAGGGTTGTAGTCAATGGAGTATATTCAGAGCAAGGTCTTGTTACCAGTGGAGACCTCAAGGATCTGTACTGGAACCAATTTTGTTTAATATCTTCATTAGTGATATTGCAAAAGGTCTTGATGGTAAAGTCTTGGTCTTTTTGCTGATGGCACAAAGATATGTAACATGGTTGATGTTCCTGGAAGGATATGCCAAATGGAAAATGATTTAGGAAAACTAGAAGAATGGTCAGAACTCTGGCAACTGAAATTTAATGTGGATAAGCGCAAGATAATGCACCTGGGGTGTAAAAACCCTAGGACAGAATATAGAATATGTGATACAGTCTTTACCTCAATATCTGAGGAAAGGAATTTAGAAGTAATTATTTCAGAAGACTTAAAGGTAGGAAGACAATGTAATAGAGCAGCAGGAAACGCTAGCAGAATGCTTGGATGTATAAGGAGATGTATAAGCAGTAGAAAGAGAGAGGCGCTCATGCCGCTGTACAGAACACTGGTGAGACCTCACTTGGAGTATTGTGCGCAGTACTGGAGGCAATATCTCCAGAAGGATATAGATACTCTAGAGAGAGTTCAGAAGAGAGCTACTAAACTTGTACATGGATTGCAGGATAAAACTTACCAGGAAAGGTTAAAGGACCTTAACTTGTATAGCTTGGAAGAAAGAAGAGACAGAGGGGATATGATAGAGACTTTTAAATACATAAAGGGAATCAACACGGTAAAGGAGGAGAGCATATTTAAAAGAAGAAAAACTACCACAAGAGGACATAGTTTTAAATTAGAGGGCCAAAGGTTTAAAAGTAATATCAGGAAGTATTACTTTACTGAGAGAGTAGTGGATGCATGGAATTGCCTTCCTGCAGAAGTGGTCGCTGCAAATACAGTGAAAGAGTTTAAACATGCATGAGATAAGCGTAAGGCTATCCTTCATATAAGATAGGGCCAGGGACTATTGATATTATCCAGATTATTTGGCAGACTAGATGGGCCAAATGGTTCTTATCTGCCGACACATTCTATGTTTCTGAATAAAAAGAAAGAAGAGATGGTGAATAAAAAGGTGGACTTAGGTTGATATGAATGTTTGGACATTAAATGGGTTGTCCCAAAAATCAAACTTACCACCTATCTGTTAAATAGGTGGTGAGTGTCTTATTGGTGAGGATATGACTAGTAATTTGGTTTGGCCGATTCGCCAAATAAAGAAAAAATAAAATTGATTCGATCTGAATAAATTCTTGGCAAATTTTTATTAGTAATGTATTTTAACCCCTTAACAACGGACGTATATTTACGTCCTGCGGCGGTCCCGGCGGCAATCAACGGCCGGGACCCGCGGCTAATACAGGACATCACCAAACGCGGTGATGCCCTGTATTAACCCTTCAGACACGGCGATCAAAGCTGACCGCCGCATCTGAAGCGAAAGTGATAATATCCCGGCTGCTCAGTCGAGCTGTTCGTGACCACCACGGTGAAATCTTTCAGGACACCGGAAGGTACCCTACCTGCCTCCTAGGTGTCCGATCAGCGAATGACTGCTCCGTGCCTTAGATCCAGACAGGAGCAGTCAAGCACCGATAACATTAATCACAGGCATGTTAATACAGTGTATGCAATGTTATAGCCCCCTATGGGAGCTATAAAATTGCAAAAAAAAAAGTAAAAAAAAAATGTTAATAAAGATCATTTAACCCCTTCCCTAATAAAAGTTTGAATCACCCCCTTTTCCCGTTAAAAAATAAAACAGTGTAAATAAAAATAAACATATGTGGTATCGCCGCGTGCATAAATGTCCGAACTATAAAAAATATTGTTAATTTAACCACACGGTCAATGGCGTACACGTAAAAAAAATTCAAAAGTTCAAAAAAGCATATTTTTGGTCACTTTTTATACCCTTTAAAAATGAATAAAAAGTGATCAAAAAGTCTGATTAAAAAAATGGTACCGATAAAAACTTGAGCCCTCATACCACCCTGTACGTGGAGCAATAAAAAAGTTATAGTGGTCAGAAGAGGACAATTTTAAACGTATGCATTTTCCTGCATGTAGTTATGATTTTTTTCCAGAAGTACGACAAAATCAAACCTACATAAGTAGGGTACCATTTTACTCGTATGGACCTACAGAATAATGATAAGGTGTCATTTTTACCAAAATATGTACTGCATAGAAACGGAAGCCCCCAAAAGTTACAAAATGGCTTTCTTTCTTCGATTTTGTCACACAATGATTTTTTTTCCGTTTTGCCGTGGATTTTTAGGTAAAATGACTAATGTCACTGCAAAGTAGAATTGGTGGCACAAAAAAATAAGCCATAATATGGATTTTTAGGTGAAAAATTGAAAGGGTTATGATTTTTAAAAGGTAAGGAGGAAAAACAAAAATACAAAACTTAAAAACCCTGCGTCCTTAAGGGGTTAATAATGTGTTCAATAAAGTGTATGTGTGTATTTCACTTTTTTCTCTCTATTTTTTTTTTCCATTTTTTAGGTAGTACCTGAGTTAATAGACAGATCACCCCGGGTGTCACTCCTGACACCCGCTGCAATCGTCCTGTCTAATGTATAGATGTGGGTGGCATTCTCGCATCTAGATAAGACTATCGCATTGGGTGTCAGGAGTGACACGTGCTGTGATCTGTCCTTAACTGCAGGTACTACTGATCCCAACATGGAGCACACTCTGCCCAATGCTGGGAGCTGTAGTACCTGCATTAATAGACAGATCGCAGCAGGTGTCATTTTTGACACCTGATGCGATTATTCTGTATAATGTATAGATGCAGGCGGCCGGTCGCTCTTCTCTGGTCCCACTGTAGTATGAGTAAATTAAGTATATATCCATATTATCAATATTTCCCGCAGAGAGCTGTGAGTGGCTGGAACCATCTGGCCAATGGGAAATATCTTGGAAAATATGAATAAGTGTTGTGAATTCTATTCACATCACTGGCTAGCCGGAGTATAGTGCAGAGATGCGAGCACATGAGAAAGCCGCTCGATCTCTGCAATGGAAAGGACAATCGCATCGGTTGTCAGGAGTGACACCTGCTGTGATCTGTCAATTAGTTACAGGTACTACAGCTTCCATCTTGGAACAGTCTGTTTCATGCTGGGAGTAGTAGTACTACCTAAAAAATGTAAAAAATAGATAAAAAAGTGAAACACACATACACACTAACTTTATTAAACACAATATTAAAATACACTACCAATAAAAATAAAAATGTCATTATAAAAAATATATTATTTTTACATTTAAATGGCCCCTTTCTACATTTTTATTATTGTGGCCTATATTGATCCCTGTTTAAAAATTTTATATTTTTTTTTTTTGTGGCTTTATAATTTTTAATACACCCAAGAATGGAGTCTACATTTTAATATATTCTGCCAGAACAGAGAAAATCATTAACTGCAAAGGTCACATATGTGGTTAACCACAACTTATATGTGGTTAAATATGTGGTTAAACCCAATTATTTTGCATAATAAGTTGGTCAATTGACTGTGCTCTTGTGGTTTATTACATATTTAAACTGTGACCTTGGTAGCTACTGTTTATTAATAATGATTATTTCAGCTCTGCGCTGAAAAAAAAGTCTGCTATGTGGATTTCATACATTTCCTTATGTATCACAAAAATTAAGAAATAAAAGATGTAAAACTGATACTGTCGCCATGCCTAAATTTGTAGGCAACACAATTTAAATGTTAAAAAAAAATAATAATAATTTATTAAAAAACAGTGAACAATTTTTGTGAGCGAGGCAGGGAACTGAGAGCCCCGGCCAGCCGATATTAACATGTAAAGCAGCCTGTGAAAATGAATAGAATTCTGTTATATAGTATTACAGTAAAGGTTAGGATAGACAAATAATATTCTTAGACTGGTGCTTTACATATTGCATTCAATATTTCTAGCTGCGATGTTCTGCAGAAATAGTTTACAATGCCGTGTGCAGAAGATTGAATCAGCCTGTTGTACAGTTCTGCCGGGATGGACTTATTTTGCTAACATTTTTTAATAAGGGGGTATAGTGACTAAAAGTACCATTATTAAATATATTGGTTTATATACAAAATACACCCGTAGGGCATAACAAAAGGTGCTCCGGGAGCAATGGTAGATATGTTTATATACAAAATACACCCATATAGCATATGTAACATTGCACCCGGAGCACCTTTAGTTATGCCTTACGGGTGTATTTTGTATATAAACCTATTATATTTAATAGTGGTATTTTTAGTCACTATACCCCGTTATAAAAACATGTTTGCAAAATAAATCCATCCTGGCAGAACTGTACAACAGACTGATTCAATGTTCTGCCCACGGCAGTGTAAACTATTTCTGCAAAATATCGCAGCTAGAAATATTGAATGATATATATATATATATATAAATAGCACCAGTCTAAGAATATTATTTGTCTATTCTAACCTTTACTGTAATACTATATTACAGTATTCTATTCATTTTCACATGCTGCTTTGCATGTTAATATCGGCTGGCCGGGGCTCTCAGTTCCCTCCCCAGCTAATAAAAATTGTTCACTGCTCTTTAATAAAAAATAATTTTGTTTTCAAACATTTAATTGTGTTGCCTACAAATTCAGGCATGGCCACAGTGTCAGTTTTACATCTTTTATTTCTTTATTTTTGTGATAGATAAGGAAATTATTGAAATCCACATAGCAGACTTTTTTATTTTCAGCGCAGAGCTGAAATATTTATTATCTATAAACAGTAGCTACAAAGGTCACAGGTTAAATATGTGGTAAACCAGAAGAGCACAGTCAATTGGCCTACTTATTATGCAAATGAATTGTGGTTAACATCATATTTAACCTGTGACCTTTGCAGTTAAGGATTTTCTCTGCTCTTGCAGAATATAATAAAATGTAGACTCCATTCTTGGGTGTATACAAAATTATAAAGCCACCAAAAAAAATGTTAATTAAAATTTTTAATTAGGGATCAATTTATATGGGTGGGCAGGGACTTAAAAATGTAGCCATCATTAATAAAAATGTAGAAAGGGGCCAGTTAAATGTAAAAATTATATATTTTTTATAATTATTTTTTAAATGTTTTCATTAGTAATGTATTTTAATATTGGGTTTAACCCCTTAAGGACCAGGCATTTTTCCTTTTTTGCACTTTCGTTTTTTCCTCCTTACCTTTAAAAAATTATAACTCTTTCAATTTTGCACCTAAAAATCTGTATTATGGGGTCATTTTTGCGCCGTGATCTGAAGTTTTTGTTGGTACCATTTTTACATTGATCAGACTTTTTGATCGCTTTTTATTCACCTTTTTATGATATAGAAAGTGACCAAAAATACGCCATTTTGGACTTTGGAATTTTTTTCGCGTACGCCATTGAATGTGCGGTTTAAAAAGCGGTATATTTTTATAATTCGGACATTTCCACACATATGTTTATATTTATTTTTATTTACACAGTTTTTTTTTTTTTTTTTTTTATTCTTGGAAATGCCAGGTGATTCAAACTTTTATTAAGGGAAGGGATCATTGAAAGGGTTAATGATTTTTTTTACACTTTTACACTTTTCTTGCAATATTATAGCTCCTATTGGGGGCAATAACATTGCATTAACTGATCTTTTACACTGATTGATCCATCTCCATTGGAATGGATCAATCAGTGTTTTCAGCGATTGAATGCTCAAGCCTGGATCTCAGGCTTGAAGCATTCATTCAGTGATCGGACAGCACAGGAGAATGTAAGAAGACCTCCTCCTGTGCTACAGCTGTTCGGGATGCTGCGATTATACCGCAGCGATCCCGAACAGCTCTCTGAGCTAGCCGGGCACTTTTACTATCGTTTTTAGCCGCGCTGCTCATCTTTGAGCACGTGGCTAAAGGGTTAATAGCTATTAGAGGCGGGTCCCGGCTTCACTATGACGCCAGGCCCGCCGCAATATGATGAACCGTGTAACCCTGCGTTATATCACGAGAGCGGGACTAGGGGCGTAAGTTTACGCCCTTGGTCCTTAACAGGTTCATAAAGTGTGTGTGTATGTTTGTTTCACCTTTTTTTTATCAATTCTTTTCATTTTTTAGGGAGTACTACTACTTCCCAGCATGGAAGAGACTGTTCCATGATGGGAGCTGTAGTACCTGTACTAATAGACAGATCACAGAAGGTGTCACTCCTGCCACCCGATGCAATTGTCCTTTCTATTGCAGAGATGGAGGGGCTTTCTCCTGTGCTTGCATCTCTGCACTATACTCCAGCCGGCCAGTGATGTGAATAGAATTTACATCACTTATTCATATTGAGCTGTGATTGGCCAGATGGTTCCAGCCACTCACAGCTTTCTGCGGGAAATATGAATAATATGTATATATACGGCATATACTCATACTAGAGTGGGACCTGAGAAGAGCGGCCGGTCACCCGTATCTATACATTATACAGGACGATCGCATCTGGTGTCAGAAGTAACACCCGCTCTATTAATGCAGGTACTACAGCTCCCAGCATGGAGCATAGTGTGGCCATGTTGGGAGCAGTAGTACCTGCAGTTGAGGAAAGATCACAGCAAGTGTCACTCCTGACACTCGCTGCAATCATTCTAACTATTGCAGAGATGCGAGTGCAGGAGAAAGCCGCTCACATGTATTCATTATACAGGGGTGTCGCTAATGAAGAAATTAGTTATTTTGAGTCGAGTCGAAGTTTGGATTCAGTACGAATCTAATTTCTTATGAAATTCGGAACCAATTCGACTTCGTTAGATTTGATTCGTTCATCTCTAGATATGACTGCTGGGATAAGCAAGACCTATGGAGAACATGTTTCTGCACCATAACGGGTTCATAGCAATCTAAGACATCTAAAATATCTAGAGTAGAGTGTTTATAGCCTTTATAGTAAATACTACAGCGAATTCCCAATAATTCAATGGATCGGTGGTTGGACATGCATGCTGCTATTCTCATCATGGGAGCTGGATCATTGCTGTTCAGATAGATGGTAAGTGTAATTCATGGGGATACTCATTTATTGACCATGCCCCATTGCTATCCAGTCACTATAACCATGGTACACTTGGTGTGGGTAAATAAACTGTATCTGAGGACAATGTATGTATTATATGTTGTTTTGTAATTTATTTCCTTTAAATCCCAGGTTGAGTTCAATTGTAGTATATAAGTTAATATTTTTAGCCAACATACAGTGATTTCTGTAACTCAATAATACTTCTGCACTTGTCTCCAGGTATCTTGGCCCACTACTCTTTTATGCTTAATATTTGCTGAAAACAAAAAGCTGATGTAACTTGTAACTTGTTTTTTCTGTCTTTCATTTTCCTCCTTTTTAGACAGCTGCTTTTCTCTCCCTCCTGTTTACTGCTCCTTGCCCAGGCTACAGACCACCTTTATTTAACCTGAAGTAGTGGATGAGCTTCTGCTGATATCACACATGTTTACTACATGGAGAAGGAAAGAACCATTGGCCCTTGTTTATCAATCTGTCTGATACAGAAACTGGAGTGATTTTCACAAGCAACCAATCACTGCTCAGCTTTCCTTTTACCAGAGCTCCTTAAGATATAACAAAAACATGAGCTGTGATTGGTTGCTTCAGAAAATCACTCCAGTTTTACTGACACACAGGCTCTTCTGCTTGTGTGCAAGCTGTACTGTGTGGGTGAGTCATGCAAAGTGCTAGTATTTGGCACACAACCAGCAAATCATCCGTGTCTGAAGTGTCAATCACAGAGCAAAGCCCTGCTTGTTGAAAGAAGCAGGCAAGAGGAGGCTCTGCTCTGCTATAAGCTGAAAGAGGCAAATTAGAAAATTACTAATGGTAATTAATGGTCATTTTTCCAGACATGAAAAAATTGGCTAATTTACTTTCAACAGTATCACATTGGGAATTTCAGTCTAAATTTAGCCCTATTTGGGGATTTTCATGTTAACAGAGTAAAGTACATGATTTTGGGTTCCATGAATTTTCCAGAACTGAAGAATTGTATTCCTATTTGATTGACCTGGTATCATGGGCTCCATGTGACACTCAATTTCCCAGTGGTGGCACCACAAAGGAATTGCACACTTGATGTCTTTTTCTCAGATTAAATGATCTCTGGTGGTCTCAGCACTGGGATTCTCTAAAACAAGCTTACTTTCAGGGAATTCTTCCAACAGAAGGATATTTCAGAAATCGACATTCATGACGTTCATTAGAGCCATATTTCCTCTAATTATTCCCATACATATGTGAGTATTGCAATTATACCAAAGTTTTCTCAGCCTAAAGACTTTTCACTATTAACAGCAATATTAATAAAAAAATCTCTCAAATGCCTTATAAAATATTTCAGGATAATTTTCCCATACTCTCTCTACTATCTCCTCATTCTCCTCATAGTGAACTTTTATGGACATCTCACCTGAAATGTTCTTTTTTTATTATTTATTTTTTTATAACATTCATAGAAAATTGAAGCTGTTTGTTATGTGTTTTTAGTGGGAATGACAATCAGATTGAGTCTAAGGAATGTATTATAATTAGATTATAGATCATTTGCCAGATTTCTCTTTGAAAACACTGCCAATATATAGCTATTAGTTCTCTTTGTGAAATGCTTTTTGTTGATAAAACAGAATAAAAAGCACATCATTGCCGCACTATTTGCATTTTTATGGTATGCCATATGGCAGATGAGTCATGTCACTATTGTAGATACTAAAAGAAAACTGACACCTACAATGCTAACGCTATGTAGATCTTATCCGAGTACCCACCCTAAATGTTTCATGAGACATTTAATAAATGGTAGTGTTCTAAACGTAACTTAATGTTTCAAGTTTAGACTAGGGATCTTATATGCTTAGACTAGGTGCTAGATACAGTGAAACCTCTTTGTAACAAAAATGCCTGATGCAGGTGTTCATGAAGAGGAGTGGTCTCCAAACTGTGGGCCTCTAGATGAAAGATAGCTGGAGGTCCACAGTTTAGAGACCTAGAATCTACTGGGATGGTTTGTATGCATAATATATGGTGGAATCATGATCTGGATAAATAAGTTGTCTTCTTAAAGAGTGCCTGCCATGCTCTTGCTAAATTTCATTATCTTCCCAGTTTACTGCCTCTATCATGATAAACAGCCCCTGCCTTTATTTTTTATTATTTTTTTTTTAGTTTTGTACCTTGATACTGCTCTGTATTTTCTGCTAAGTCTCAGTCAGATTCACAGACTGAGAAGGGGCATTCTTCAGCAAGCGTGACATCTTCTGAAGCCATACAGGCGAGAACTTCCTCCCTCACTCTGCTACACACAGACCAGAGCAGTTCAGTGTGAAATGAGCTATGATTAGCTAAGGCTGCACGTACACCCCTCTGCACTCCAGACTGCATTTCCTGATTTTAGACTTCTGCCAGGAGTCCAAAGTCTGTGCAACAGATAGGGGGAAATGTGCTCTGGACAAGTAGGGAGACACCTAGGGGCAGCTTTTTTAAACACAAATAAAACATAGAATATATTTTTTTTATAAACAAAGTACATTAAAAAAAAAATAATTATTTGCCATAATGTTGCAATAGCAATAGTTAAAGGGTTTATCCAAAAATTAGAAAATCCCTTTTAGAGCTCCACAGCAGATCTCTTCTGTGGAGTGTTGCCACATAACCTGAAAGTGCTGGGACAACCCCTTAAATCTATACATTGAGACAAATATAAATTTTAGTGTGCTAGTGTACACCAAACACCATATGCATCTTACAGTAGTATAGTAAAATCTGCAAATATTGGTCAACAAGAAATGCTATACTTTTTTAATTGAAAATATGGGCTAATTGTCCTGTTCATACAGATCTGCCCTTTCCCTATATACAAAAGGTAAGCAAAAAAAAACTGATTATATCTGTCTATATGTGGTCACCTAGAGGTTGTGAGACAGATTGTGGCCTGTTTGAGGGTTTTTCTATCATGTTGTGATATTTAAATACATTTGTATAATTAGAAATTGGAATCCACAAAGTGTATGAACTTTAAAAAAATGTAAATAATTTAGGCTTACTTTTTAAAGGGACCAGTTATCGGTATCACCCTTACTAACCTTTTGGTATAGGTTTGTAGTGCAGGTGATATTGATGAAAATGATACTTACCGATCCCTGATCCTTGCTTTCAATCGACAATATTCTTCTTTTTCTTTATATGCTAAGCTTGGAGCCCCCAACACTGATGTTCGTCTTCAATCTTCAAAGAAAGTGCTTCCTCCCTGTGCTCAGGCTTCTATGCTGCAGAATAGAGCTCCACTCTGCAGCATAACACCTCTCCTCCACTGTGAAGTCTCCCCACAAGAAGAGAGATTTCATTTCATGCCGGCTGTGCATGCGGAGGAGAGACATTATGCTGCAAAGTAGAGCTCCATTCTGCAGCACAGGGGGAGAAAGTGCTTAGTCTGAAGATTGAAAACGGACGTCGTTGGGCCAAGGGGGCTAAGGGATTGGTGGGTATCTTTTTCATCATTTTTCACCTGCACTACAAGCATTTACCACTAGGTTAGTGCGGATGATCCTGATGACAGATTCTGTTCAACTGATGCTGATCTTGTCTCTGGTCTTAAAGGGGTACCCCGGTGGAATTTTTTTTTAAAATCAATTGGTGCCAAAAAGTTAAACAGATTTGTAAAGTACTTCTATTTAAAAATCTTAATCCTTCCAGTACTTATCAGCTGCTGTAAACTACAGAGGAAGTTCTTTTCTTTTTTAATTTTCTTTATGTCTGACCCCAGTGCTCTCTGCTGACACCTCTTTCCATGTCAGGAACTGTCCAGAGCAGGAAAGGTTTGCTATGGGGATTTGCTCCTGCTTTGGACCTTTCCTAAAATGGACAGAGGTGTCAGCAGAGAACACTGTGGTCAGACTGAAAATAACTACTTAACTTCCACTGGAGCATAAAACAGCTGACTTTTAAATAGAAGTAATTTACAAATCTGTTTAACTTTTTGGCACCAGTTTATTAAAAAAAAATAGTTTTCCACTGGATTACCCCTTTAATTCCTAGTTTTCATCCTTATATGGCTCATTATTCCCTTATTTATGTTTCTCACACTACATGCAATACACTGAGTAGGAGGTGGTGTTCACTTGCTTGCCCTAACATCTCATGTGAAAACTTTCTCCCACTGAGGCTCTGTGACAAGATTCCAGCTCACACAACAGTTGGAATGACAAGGCAGGAGTCTACACAAAGGCCTGCTTTTCTCATTAACACTTCCTGTATTTTGTCTTGGTACAGAGACACACAGGCAGGGACAAGACAATGTTTTGGACAATGGAAGGGCCCCTAGTGGTAAAAAGTATAGAATATTTTTTCTTCACTCAAAATTGTACACATTTTTAACCAATGCATATTACAAATACACATAACATTTTATATTTACATAAACGTTTTTGCAAATAACAGTGCCCATTTAACCAACCACAAGAAAGTTAAAGGTGGACATGTCTGCAAATGTATTATCTGGTGCTAGTTATGTTTCTCCATATTTTACAAATACTTGGCTGCGTGTGCACCATACATTGCATATGCTTCTTTTAGACCAGTGGTCTCTAATGACTCTACAGCTGTTGCCAAACCTGAACACCCAGCATGCCCATAAACCAGCAGATGATCAGGAGATTAAAGATATATGGGGGGTTGTACTATTGCAGATGGAGAGTCACAGGTTGGAGATCATTGCTCTAGTCTTTGAACATATGTTTAGAGGTCAATGCCGTTATCGTGGCTAGTGGTAAAATTGATAGCCCTTTAGTAAATGTAAGGAGAATTTCCCATTTCTTAACGCTGTGTTCATTATAGAGAGTTTATAAATCTGCACAATTAGGGGAAATATGTTTTTCATCTTTAATAGTCCTTTTGGTCTCCATTATGAAATTAGCTGTTAACAGGTTGGAGAATTATGTTTGTCGCTGGAAAGCATTGAGATACATAATTGCTCAGCGCTCTCAATAATTGCATGGCTGTCTACCAGAGGATTATAGCACATTTTGACCTTACATTAAAAAAAAAAAAAAAGAATGTAGATATAATGCAAATAATATATAATGCAAGTATATAAAAAGTAATTTAGTTCCTTTGGGTTTTTACAGACCTATTGGTTTTGTAACCACGCGTTCCGCGTGGTTACAAAACCAATTGGTCTGTAAAAACCCAAGGCAACTAAATAACTTTTTATATACTACTATTATATACTATGTATATTAAATCAATTTTTTATGTAAGTTCAATATATATATATATATATATATATATATATATATATATATATATACAGACACACAATTGTCCACCTTCCTCAAACAATCTACTGCAATTTGAGTAAAACCTCTCTATTGTGCCCATATCGAGTAGGGGCAGAATATGGTGCCAATATTGTTCTACAAGGGTGCCCATACCTCTGTATTTTCAAACAGATTTGTTTCCAAATATAGACAGGCATTTATCAAGGTTTTGTACACTGTTTTTGCTGTTTACATTTGTCTCAAAAATGTTCAGTTTGCGCAAAAAACAGTGCAACTTTTTGGTCTATGCCAGGCTGGACGATTTTGCTCAAAGCAGATGTTCGACAGGGTTTTGTGTTTTAACTTTGCAGACGTCAGAGATTCATGGACGGCAAAAAACTGCCTTCGGAAAGCACTTTCAAAAAGTTGTACAGATTTGTCAGAAAGTTGTAGAGATTTGTAAATTTCTTCCATATGAAAACCTTATTCCTTTTAGTATTTACCAGCTGCTTTATGCTCCATGGGAAGTTAGTATGAGGAAATTGTGTAGTTCTTTTCAGTCTGACCACAGTGCTCTCTGCTGACACCTCTGTCTGTATCAGGAACTGTCCACAGTAGGAGCAAATTCCAATAGCAAAGCTCTCCTGCTCTGGATAGTTCCTGACACAGACTGTGGTCAGGCTGGAAACAACTACACAACTTCCTCTGTAGCATACGATTATGATTGTTATTTTTTATTTGAAGTAATTTACAAATCTGTTTAACTTTCTGGTACCGGTTGATTTTAAAAAAAATATATATATTATTATTCCGGAGTACCTTTTCGGCTTTCAAACTTACCTATGGGGCAGCTTGATGGCAGATGATGGGGTAAAAGAGGAATTGACCATTTTATTTTTATATAGCAAGAAATGTTTCCTCAAGGGAAATGTCTGATAACAATTTATTTGGCTCTGTTGAATTAATGGATAGTTGGACATGGTGTGATCAGAAAAGATAGTTGTTGGACAAATGAATTTTTGTCCTACATGCATAGTCAGCTTTATAAATAAAAGTAGAGAAACCAGCTACGTTGACGATGTACATGTATGTCACTTTGTAAGAAGGAGTTAGATTGAGATGTAGGCTGCAATACAATGGCTACAAAATAATCATTAAATATGCAATACACTACATAATGGATGGTTAATTTACATAACAATATTTGAAGTTCATACAGTAGATTTGTTGTTTCCATTCCCCCAGCAATCCACTGCCACCCAGTGCTGGCAGAGCATATGGACTTCATTGAGGAAAGGGCAAAGGATGAAGATCAAGTCTGACAGTAGAGGAATTAAGCAGATGGATTAAGTAGTCATAAAGATATCAGATAGAAAGGACCTGACATGCAATGAGGATTTAATCTAGAAGATATTAGCATACATAGAGTAGGGTTAATTTAGCGATAAGCTGTGTTTGCATGAAACATCTATTATTTACTTAATTTATTTGACACATTATTGCAAACCCATTTTATAATAAGGATAATTAATGTATAGAGTATATTTACCCAGTGACTAGGATTCAATGGGTAGATACAGTACGTTGTGTCTAGTGTTGTTGATAACCGTATTATGGATATTTAGCAGTAATTGAATTACAATATTACATGTAAAGTTATTATTAATGGTTATGTCTATTTTTATATCCCATTTTTGCATCTTAAACCAAAAGTGAAGCAATATTCAATGAGGTAAAACATTTCATATTATTTTTTAAAATATATTTTTTTGTATTTTTATTGTTATAGTTAATACAACAGGTCATACACCAATATAAATGTAACACATATGTTACATGTACATATTTTCTCAACAAAAGGAAATATTGTCCTTAATACTTGGAGTCAAAGTGGAACAGAACATCAAATGTCCAAGGCGTGAATGTAATTGTGGCGCTCCAAGCACATTCATATTGAGAGTAGTGTTGAGTGGCATAGGCCATATTCGAATTCGCGAATATTCGCGAATATATGGACGAATATTCGTCATATTCGCGAATATTCGCATATTCGTAATATTCTCATTTTATTTTCGAATATGCGAATATTCGCGTGTGCGAAAATTAACATATGCGAAAATTAACATATGCGAAAATTAGCATATGTAAATTTCGCATATGCGAAAATTCACACACCGGTCTCACACAGTAGTATTAGAGCCTTCTTATATCACATAAGCTGTAGCAGAGAGGGATGATCACTGTGATGTGTACTGTGAAAAAAATAAAAATAAAAAAACGAATATTCGTAATTACGAATATATTGCGCTATATTCGCGAATATTCGCGAATTCGAGAATATGCAATATTCGCGAATAAAATTCGAATTGCGAATATTCGCGAGCAACACTAATTGAGTCAGGATGAGATATGGTACATTACAATAGTAAAGCAACATAACCCAAAAGGAAACTTAAAGGTGATTCAAATTCAAAATAGTTATTCATGAGTTTAAGAAAATTATCCTAAATTGAAGAGTACATTTCATAAAAAAAAATGTTTTTGATATTCTAGAGCTTCCTTTTATGTGTATTTTCATTTTGAAAATGTGTCCACTAGGGGTCTCCCTAGGAGTCCCTGGCCGCAGCAAGCTTTTTCATTGATTTCGGACTCACGCTGGCCTGGCACATGTCCAAAATCACAGCACTGGCTGAGCACGTGACGAGCTCAGAGCAGCTCCCCGCCTGTCTGATTGATTGGAGCACTGTGCTCACACGCATACACCGCAGAGCTCTGTACACTGAGGACAAGCAGGGCTCTATGCACTGAGGAAATGCAGAGCTCTGTATACTGAGGACAAGCAGGGCTCTGTACACTGAGGACAAGCAGGGCTCTGTACACTGAGGGCAAGTGGCGCTCTGTACACTGAGGACAAGCAGGGTTTTGTACACTGAGGACAAGTGGCACTCTGTGCAGTGAGGACAAGTGGTGCTCAATGTAGTAAGGACAAGCGGCGCTCTGCAGCAAGGACAAGCAGAGCTCTTCACACAACATTTTTCCATTTAAGGCCCTGTTCATAGTTTATTTTTTATGTATTATCTGTTTTCTGTGCTATTCATTCTGACTAGGGAATAATTAATGATATTAGCCAATGAGAACTTGGGTGGGGTTATTTAACCCCTTAACCGCTTAAGGACCACAGGTTTTTCAGTTTTTGCACTTTCATTTTTTCCTCCTCACCTTTTAAAAATCATGACCCTTTCAATTTTGCAACTAAAAATCCATATGATGGCTTAATTTTTGTTCCACCAATTCTAATTTGCAGTGACATCAGTCATTTTACCCAAAAATATACGGCAAAACGGAAGAAAAAAATCATTGTGTGATGAAATTGAAGAAAAAAATGACATTTTGTTACTTTTGGGGGCTTCAGTTTCTATGCAGTACACTTTTCAGAAAAAATGAAAACCTTATCTTTATTCTGTAGGTCCATACGATTAAAATGAAACCCTACTTATATAGGTTTGATTTTGTCGAACTTCTGGAAAAAATCATAACTACATGCAGGAAAATGTGTACGTTTAAAATTGTCATATTCTGAACCCTATAACTTTTTATTTTACAGCATAGGGGGCGGTATGATGGCTCATTTTTTGCGCCATGACCTGAAGTTTTTATCGGTACCATTGTTGTTTTGATCAGACTTTTATATCGCTTGTTATTCATTTTTTCATGATATAAAAAGTGACCAAAAATACGTTATTTTGGACTTTGGAATTTTTTGTGTGTACGCCATTGACCGTGCTGTTTAATTAATGATATACTTTTATAGTTCAGACATTTACGCATGCGGCAATACCACATATGTTTATATTTATTTTTATTTACATGTTTTTTTTATGGGAAAAGGGGGGTGAGTTGTGTATTTTATCGGGGAAATAGCTCCCATAGGGTGCAATAACACAGCACGCACTGGTCTTTTACACTGATCACTGCAAAGCCATAGCTTTGCATTGATCAGTGTTATCGGCTTGGAGCAATCAATCGTCGAACAGACTCGCCGGAGGAAGGTAAGAGGACCCCCTTAGCTGATCGGGACACCGCATTTTAACTGCGGTGGTCCTGATCAGCCCCACTGAGCAGCCGGGAAGCTTTTACTTTTGTTTTAGACACGGCTAAAGGGTTAATAGCATGCGGCACGATCACTGCCGCGCGCTATTAGCCCCGGGTCCCGGCTTCAGTTACATGCCGGGACCAACCTAATATGACACGCGGTCACCGTGTGACCCTGCGTTACATCGCGGGAGCCAGCCAAGGACGTAAATATACATCCTTGGTCATTAAGGACTGAGCCCATTATGGACCAGAGCATTTTTGCACATCTGACCACTTTCACTTTGAGCAATAATAACTCTGGGATGCTTTTACTTATGAATTTGATTCTGAGATAGTTTTTTCGTGACATTTAACCATTTTTCCATTTAAGGCCCTGTTCATAGTTTATTTTTTATGTATTATTTGTTTTCTGTGCTATTCATTCTGACTAGGGAATAATTAATGATATTAGCCAATGAGAACTTGGGTGGGGTTATTTAACCCCTTAACCGCTTAAGGACCACAGGTTTTTCAGTTTTTGCACTTTCATTTTTTCCTCCTCACCTTTTAAAAATCATGACCCTTTCAATTTTGCAACTAAAAATCCATATGATGGCTAAATTTTTGTTCCACCAATTCTAATTTGCAGTGACATCAGTCATTTTACCCCAAAATATACGGCAAAACGGAAGAAAAAAATCATTGTGTGATGAAATTGAAGAAAAAAATGACATTTTGTTACTTTTGGGGGCTTCAGTTTCTATGCAGTACACTTTTCAGAAAAAATGAAACCTTATCTTTATTCTGTAGGTCCATACGATTAAAATGATACCCTACTTATATAGGTTTGATTTTGTCGAACTTCTGGAAAAAATCATAACTACATGCAGGAAAATGTATACGTTTAAAATTGTCATATTCTGAACCCTATAACTTTTTATTTTACAGCATAGGGGGCGGTATGATGGCTCATTTTTTGCGCCATGACCTGAAGTTTTTATCGGTACCATTGTTGTTTTGATCAGACTTTTATATCGCTTTTTATTCATTTTTTCATGATATAAAAAGTGACCAAAAATACGTTATTTTGGACTTTGGAATTTTTTTGTGTGTACGCCATTGACCGTGCTGTTTAATTAATGATATACTTTTATAGTTCAGACATTTACGCATGCGGCAATACCACATATGTTTATATTTATTTTTATTTACATGTTTTTTTATGGGAAAAGGGGGGTGATTTGTGTATTTTATCGGGGAAATAGCTCCCATAGGGTGCAATAACACAGCACGCACTGGTCTTTTACACTGATCACTGCAAAGCCATAGCTTTGCATTGATCAGTGTTATCGGCTTGGAGCAATCAATCGTCGAACAGACGCGCCGGAGGAAGGTAAGAGGACCCCCTTAGCTGATCGGGACACCGCATTTTAACTGCGGTGGTCCTGATCAGCCCCACTGAGCAGCCGGGAAGCTTTTACTTTTGTTTTAGACACGGCTAAAGGGTTAATAGCATGCGGCACGATCACTGCCGCGCGCTATTAGCCCCGGGTCCCGGCTTCAGTTACATGCCGGGACCAACCTAATATGACACGCGGTCACCGTGTGACCCTGCGTTACATCGCGGGAGCCAGCCAAGGACGTAAATATACATCCTTGGTCATTAAGGACTGAGCCCATTATGGACCACAGCATTTTTGCACATCTGACCACTTTCACTTTGAGCAATAATAACTCTGGGATGCTTTTACTTATGAATTTAATTCTGAGATAGTTTTTTCGTGACATATTCAGTGGTAAAATTCAGTGGTAAATAGTTGCATAATTTAGCATTTTTCAAATTTTGAAGCTCTCTGCTTGTAAGGAAAATAGACATACCAAATAAATTATACATTGATTCACAAGAACAATATGTCTACTTTATGTTTGCATCATAAACTTATTTTTTTTTTACTTTTGGAAGACATCAGAGGGCTTCAAAATTCAGCAATTTTCCCAAAATTTTCAAAATCTGAATTTTTCAGGGACCAGTTCAGATTTGAAGTGGATTTGAGGGGCCTTCTTATTAGAAATACCCTATAAATGACTCCATTATAAAAACTGCACCCCTCAATGTATACAAAATGACATTCAGAAAGTGTGTTAAACCTTTAAATGTTTCACAGGAATGGCATCAAAGTGAAGGAGAAAATACTAAAACTCTATTTTTTACACTAATATGTTCATGTAGACCCGGTTTTACAAGGGTTAAAAGGAGAAAAAGCCTCCCAAAATGTTTAACCCAATTTCTCTTGAGTAAGGAAATACCTAATATGTGAACGTAAAGTGCTCTGTGGGTGCACTCGAGGGCTCAGAAGGGAAGAAGCGACAATGGAATTTTGGAGAGTGAATTTTGCTGAAATTGTTTTTGGGGGCATGTCACATTTAGGAACCATAACAGCAAAAAAAAAAAAAAAACACATGGCATACTATTTTGGAACTACACTCCTCATGGCATGTAACAAGGGGTACTTTGAGTCTTAACACCTCACAGGTGTTTGACGACTTTTGGGTAAATTCGTTTTTGTAAATTACATTTTTTTTTCACTTAAATGCAGTTTTTCCCCCCAAATTTACAATTTTTACAAGTGATAACAGGAGAAAATGTCCCCCAAAATGTGTAACCCCATTTCTTCTGATTATGGAAATACCCCATGTGTGGACGTAAAGTGCTCTGTGAGCGCACAACAATGCTGAGAAGAGAAGGAGCAAATTTTGCTGAAATGGCTTTTGGGGGGCATATAGCATTTAGGAAAGCCCTATGGTGCCACAACAGCAAAAGAAAAAAAAAAACACATGGTATACTATTTTGGAAACTATACCCCTCAAGGCCCCACAAATGGTCTAGTGAGCCTTAACACCCCTCATGTGTTTGACAACTTTTCATTAAAGTCGGATGTGTAAAATATATATTTTTTCACTAAAATGCTGTTTCCTCCCTGCCAAATTTACCATTTTTACAAGAGGCCATAGGAGAAAATGTCCCCCAAAATGTAAAATACCCCATATGTGGATATAAAGTGGTCTGCGGGCGCACTACAATTCTCAGAAGAGAAGGAGCGCCATTGGGAGATTTTTTCCTATTACCCCTAGTGAAAAGGAAAAATTTAGGATTAAACCAGCATTTTTGTGAAAAAATACAAACACCTGTGGGGTGTTAAGGCTCACTATACCCCTTGTTATGTTCTGTGAGGGGTGTAGTTTTCAAAATGGGGTCACACCTTGGTATATATATATATATATATATATATATATTTGTGTTTATGTCAGGTATCGCGCAACGATCAGCCACCCCTGTGCAAATCAGCAATTTAGGCCTCAAAGGTACATGGTGCTCTCACTCCTGAGCCTTGTTGTGCGCCCAAAGAGCATTTTACGTCCACATATGGAATTACAAATTTTGGGGGTCTTTTTTTCCTTTTACCTCTTGTGAAAGTGAAAAGTATGGGGCAACACCAGCATGTTATTGTAAAAAAATTTTTTTTTTTACAATAACATGCTGGAGTAGACACCAACTTTACCTTTTCATAAGAGGTAAAAGGAGAAAAAGCCCACCAAAATTTGGAAGGTATCCCAGAACTGAGATACCCCATATGTGGCCCTAATTTGTTGACTGCAAATATGACAGGGCCCTGAAGTGAGAGAGCGCCATGTGCATATGAGGCCTAAATTAGGGATTTGCATGGGATGGATCCTGATGTAATAATTACACTTGCCTCCGATACCAAGGTTTCCCAAACAGGAAGCTTCCAGCTGTTGCAAAACTGCCAGCATGCCTAAACAGTCAATGGCTGTCTGGCAATATTGGGAGTTGTTGTTTTGCAACAGCTGGAGGTTCCATTTTGGAAACAATGCCATACCAGACGTTTTTCATTTTTATTTGGGGGGGGGGGGGGTTAACTGTGTAAGGGTATATGTATATGTAGTGTTATACCCTTTATTTTGTGTAATGTAATGTAGTGTTTTTAGGGTACATTCACACAGGTGGGGGTTCACAGCACATTTCCCACTGGGAGTTTGAGCTGCAGCGGTAAGTTTGCTCCATCTCAAACTTGCAGCGAGAAACTCATTGCAAAACCACGCCCCTGGGAATGTACCCTGGGGGGGGGGAAACCTCCATCTTTTGCAAAACTACAACTCTCAGCATGCCCTTTGGCTGTCCGGGCACACTGGGGGTTGTAGTTATGCAGCAGCTGGAGGCACGCTGGTTGCACAACACAGAGTTTGTTACTTAACTCAGTGTTTCCCAACCTGTGTGCCTCCAGCTGTTGCAAAACTACAACTCCCAGCATGCATGGTCAGTGCATGCTGGGAGTTACAGTTTTGCAACAGCTGGAGGTACACCGGTTGGAAAACACTTAGTTAGGAGACAGACAATGGCCCTCATTTACTTAGAAAATCGGGTTGTAAGTCTATTTTGCTTTCTTATCCAACTGCTTTTTTGAAATTCCTAGAAGCAGCAGTGAAGAATTGACCGGCGAATAATGGCAATCGCCAACAAGGGGGCCTGTCAGGGCCCCCACTGGGGGTTTGCACGGGGTTTCTATTGAATGATTTCAGGCATTAGGCATCCCGGTCCGGTCCGCACCCAGTGAGCGGCGGGTACTGGAATTCCCACAGGTGTACAGGTACGCCCTTGGTCCTTAAGGGGTTAAACCTGAGCACTGCTACACTCTGTGCTGGTTATTAGTTTTATCTTTGCTATGTTTGTTTGTCTGAGTTTTAGCCCTGGTTGATTTCTGTTATGAAATAGATTTTAATTTGCTTTATTTTTAGTACATCTGTCGGTTTTTAGGATTATGGATGTCCGTTCTGTTTTAACCTTGTCATCTTAGTCTGTGTTCACACTGTGAGTCTTGCTTGTACCTGCGCTCTGTATTTACTATTCCTGTTTAGAGTCCTGACCCGTATGCCTCCATTTTATGGAGTTTGGTTTTGTATTGTTCCTGGCTGGTTCTTCGGTTGGATGGGCAAATCGGCAGAGAGAGTGTTCCTAGGGACTGCTTAGGGCTTACTCTCCCTGTCCAGCCCTCCGGTTATAACAATACAGTAGGTTTACATTTGCATGTGATCTTTTTCCACATCTAAAATAAATAAAAATACATGGCAAATAGTCCTGATTAAAAATATCCTTAATTTTTTTTATTTCAGTTCTCACGCAGACTTATGTGTTTCCATGGTTAGAGACTACCATCAAGCCTGTGTAATGTGATACTTCAGTCCTAAATCATCGCTCTCATTCTTCTTATTAACCTTATGACTTTAGGTAGAAGACAAATAAAATACTGTATAGTGTTCATAAAAAGACAGCGGTGGTGGTCTGCCTATGGATAACATGAAGACCCCACTGGAGGTGCACAACCTCTGTAACCAAACATGCCAGAATTTTGGTGCATGTTTTTAAAGCGTACCTGTCAGATCTCACAAAGAAATTATATATAATAATAATAATAATAATAATAATAATAATAATAATAATAATAATGATATGTAATTATGGTGGTAGGAGGTGATTAATGTGTCTTCTCATACAGCCTTGTCCATCAGTCATCTCTTGTTCATAACTCATAAACAAGCCTGATGCTGCTGCAGAACTGGTTAGTGTCCCAGTAGGTATGGGGGCCCCTAGTGGTGGGATTTTCTGGAGCTGTTTTCATTATTAAATATTCAAAAAATATTTAAATAACCATATTACAAAAAGGTCTTTAATTTCCATCAGTAACAGCATATAAAAAGTTTTTGGATCTCACAGTGCCCATTTAAGTCAATCAGTAAATGGTTTAAATGTAGACCAGATAGTCTAAGAATGCAAGAAATGTAGCAAACAGCATGCATTACATCAATATATTTGTAGGTTATGTTTACACCGTCTGAGAATTAGACAGCTTTAGTAAATCTGGGACATTATCTTTTAGAGATGCATAAACTTCTTTAAATTGTTACATTTTAGTTCTTTACAATTTATGGCAAGAACAGAAGTATCTGAAAGCGGCAGTAGACAGATGGGAAGAGGTAATAGCCTTAACTACCTCCATATAATGTGCTGATGTCCTCCTACAGTCACTTCTATTTTCCGTAGATTGTCTTGTTTCACAGATTTTATTAAGAGTTGAATTATCATAAAAGTGGTGGGAAAGAAAATAGTTCATCTGGGTGTATAATGGCATCTCACACTGCTTAGTTATGCCATGTCAATGCTGTCTATTATTTCAATTCATGATGTCTTTATAGCCAGTAATTATAGCCTATTATTATGTCACGTTGTATTACATTTTTGTTAACCCTTCCAATTATTTTCCTAGGTAAACATGGAATTTTGCCACTTTTCTTTCTATGTTACTACAGGGTAGGATTTTCTCCATGTTTGTGAAACTACGCAGGGGTTATTTCCATTTGTCTGGGTAATGTTGGCTGGATGAAGAGAGGATATTGATGAATGAAAGGGGCTTATTTATGGGAGGAGACTTAATGACTCCCCCCCCCCCCCAATGGCATGCCTTGGAAAGAAGGAAAGAAGGAATGAGCAGTTGGATTTTAGAATCTAGATTAGATCTAGCTGTTAATTTACCGCAGACAAGGAAAATTTATTTAGGAGACATCAGGGGCCAAAGGAGCAGCCAAAACCACAGGAATAACTACAGGGGATACAGAACAGGTATTGTGTTGGTTTTGGGGGCATTTTTATTTTTCTTAACTTCCCTGGAGTACCCCTTTAAACTCAATGTATTGTATGTCTTACCACTTAGAGTATACAGGAGCAGGGATTTCAGTCATTGACGGGAAATCCTGCTTATGTCCATAGTTTTCATAGTGCCCTACACTTACACTATCGGTCTTCCCTGTGTCAGGCACAAGAAAGCTTAGCTGATGCTAACTGAGTGGAGAGGCATTCAATGTAATCTCACTGCTCAGTGTACAGAAGAAGTGACTCATGTTTTTGACAGAAGTTTCTGTTCCTGTTAAATCTGAACCAACCGTCAAATATGAATTGAATTTGACAGCTAAATCGAACAATTCCTCCTTTAACACATTTTGAGAGGTTCACTTGTCAATAGCCACTGAGAGAGGTGTTGCAATAAGAAAGGAATAACAGTAAATAATATCATAGGGTAAAACTCAGTGAAAGCATGTAATATGAAAAATTGTGGAGGGTACCCACTCACCTGAAGAGTTTGTGATGGTTTTACCCCAATGCTAGCTAAAAGCGTCTAATGTAAACCGTTTTGCAAATGGTCATGTGAAGTAGGTATAGGGAAAACAAGTTGGGCAGAAGCTTTTTTCTCTCTATTTATCAGAAAACATGCACACTCAGCCATAAAAAAATTTCAACCAGGTAAACAAACCAAACAAGCATACAGCTAACAACAAATGTATTCCCAGCCTTATAGAAAACTTAGGACAATGATGAGAAGGAGGGGTGACGCAAGGGTTACATTTTTCTTACACATTTTTATATGTTTATAAAAATCCTCCTAATTTCTTCCACCTATATGGGTATCTACCACTGATACACTGTATTAAGCATTCAGCAGCTACTTGTATTACAATATAATGACCTATGTGAAATTATTTACGCAGGTCATTTTGTATTGCCAAGGACGAGGTCTCTCTATGAATATATTTAAGTTAAACTTTCTGGCTGATATGACAGGGAGGAGTGGATATGATGTACTTGTATAAAGTCAGAACTGTTTTAATTAACTTTAGCCCGCTCGGTACTTAAGAAGGATAAATTAGTTATACAATTATGCATTTTTGTATTGTAAATATTACTGTGTCATGTGTCATGCTTAATAGATTTAATAAGGCTAACAATATTACATTTAGTTGTTTCTTGTCGTCTTAATCGACCAAGTTAACCCATTACATACTTTCCTTCATTGATCCTCTGTGGGTATAACATATTGCTGTCCTCTTTGAAGGCATCAATGCACCTTTAATTATTGTTGGCCAAATGCTCATTCAATTGGCAGCTATTCCTTGCCCACATCCATGCAATCTTATTTCTTCTGAGTGGGCATGTGTTCTTAAAGGGACATTCCAGATTTTTGTTTTTACTTCTAAGTATTGTGACCCTGCTAGTGTTCACCCAACAGATGACGTCAACCTGCGATCCCTTTGTTCTTTCAGAAGCGTGTTTGAGCTTTTTTTTTTTTTTTTACTTTTAAGTATTATGCCCTGATGCAAAGTTATGTAGCTAGTACATTAAATAGTTTTACCTCTCAGGGGTAAGATTGTTACATTTTTTGTATTTCCATGGTCCCCCCAGGTTCAGCACTCCTCTGCAGTATATATGACTGCCATTTCGAGCCTTTCCCAGGATCCTGTTCGACTCAAGACAACAGCTGATCCCAGTGGCTTCTTTTTGTGTTCCCTGACAAGCCAGCCCTCTGAAGACGTGTAAAAGGCTCTAGACAGCAGTCATCCATACTGCAGAAGAATGCTGAATCTGGGGGGAACATGAACAAACAAAAATTGAATGATTTATCCCTAAGAGGTTATGCAAGTAAATGTAGTAACTATATAACTTAATAAAAAAAATGGAACACCCCTTTAATGGGGGAGAAGTGAGCTAGCCACTGGAAGAACAAAGAGAATGAAGGTTGACAACATCTGTTAGGTGAGAACCAGCAGGTAGAACAGAAGTAGGTGGGGGTTGAGCCGTCTTTTGTCTAATTTGTATGATTTATTAGTCATTAGTCAGCAACAATATTTTTCTACTTTAAATGTATCCAGACATTCACTATGAGATATGTTTTCAATCAGTAAATCATGGACGGACTGAAGTCCATATAATAAGTGGTTGACTAGTAGAACTTCTCACATTGAATGACATCATTGCACAGACAGTATGTGGAACACACACAAAAGGATCAAGATCAGCAAAAGGATAATGAGTTCCCAACATTTATCTTTTATGGGCAATGTATGTCCATAGACTTTACTGTATACTCTGTCTCAGGCCAGAATGGAGAACAAACACATTATGCAACTTCCACTCTAGCCGTCCAAGCCTGAATATGTATTAGTTAGACAGTCGTGTGTTTTTGTTTAACTGTGTTTTTATTCTTTTTTCTGTTATAGAACAAAATACAAGAAGAACAGTTGTTACATGTACAATAATTAAAATTCCAAAGACATTGCTAAAACAGTTTATATCTACAAACCAAGAACAGCTGGTCCTCACAACTGTGAATCTAGATAAACAGATTGCTTACAATATAGAATATATACACATATGTATATATATATATATATATATATATATATATATATATATATATATATATGTCCACAGCAATCGTGCAGCACTCCAATATGGCAAAAAAAGTTAATTTATTCTCTCATGTCAAAGTACAAATGGCAATGTTTCAGCTCCTCCAAGGAACCTTTTTCAAGCATTGTAATACATCAAAATAAGTTGTTTTTTTATACCAAGTCATGTGATTAACAATAATTAAGTGATAGTACCAAACAAGTATAAAATTGTCACATAAAATCAGGAAAAGTGCAAATATATGAGTACATACAGCACATTATAAAGTGCATGGCTAGTGTTTATATATCAATAAAACGCATAAGGCTTGAAAACTGTAGCTCCATATCAATTATCAATAATGAATTATAACATACAGCTGTAAACATCAATCATAATACAAGAGGACACTCACTTGCTCTGTTACTCAAGATGGCGCTGCCTGTTTGTATACAATGTTACTGAACATGTGCAGAACTAAACCATCACATGATCTTAACTAAGCACATCATGTGGTAGATCACATGATCTAACTTTAATCACCCTGTGAACCAAAGATGCATGTAACAAGTAAACATGGACCCAGGGAAGCCGAACAATATCCATGACCGGCATGTTAGAAAAAGCAACAGTTTTGTTGCAAAATACTGACATATACATTTTTTTTCAATAGTGTTTCATTGTACTGGTTCACATTTAACCATGGGCAAGATCTGTGTGGAGTTTGTATGTTATCCCAGTGTTTACGTAGGGTTCCTCCAAGAACTCCAAAAAACATACTGATAGGTTAAGTGGAATTTAGATTGTGAGCCCTAGTGAAGACAATAAGTGATGACCAACTTTGTAAAGTGCTACAGAACATGTTGGTGCTATATAAATGAAGCAATTATTATTAAAGCAAAATAATTGCCTCTCTTGTTGAAGTCTTTAAGGTAATAAATAACCTCTAAGGGGCATGTATCATATAAAGAAATCAAAAACTCCTTCAGTTCCATCACTTGATCACATAGCCATTGTATAAAAAGAGCAATATTAATGGTAAAAAACAAAGAAAATAACAATCTGGGTAAAGACAAGAGAGGGCAGGTGACAAAAAATAGACTCAGGGCAGCTAGAGGTTTATGATCGAAGATGTAGACTTTATTAGGTGTCATGTGTAATCTGGTATGTATCCCATGGTGCCCAAAATGCATCAAAGGCATCAACCTTATAAGAGAGCATAGCTGGAAGGTACTTCATTCCCCTTGCATCAGTGTTTCTTGTATTCAAGACTAAGTTTGATGGCAAGAGCAACAGCTCCCATTGGCAGACCATGAGTGACACAACAGTTGCCATTATGTACAAGAGGAGTTTCATACAGTTTTTCCAAAGTTTAAGAGATAGGATGTTCTGTAGACAATGCGGGTTGAGTCTGTGGAGTATGGTGCCAATGTAGACAGTCATATATTTAAATGGTTGCCATTCAAGGCACTAAAATGAGCTGATATAATGGCTGATCTCTGGGGGTTAGGGAGTGGACCTTCTTAGTCTATTTCTACTCTGATTTTTAGAGGCATGTATAGTGGTCATTGGGGGATAAAGACTTCTCCAAACTAGAACAGTCACATTTGCTGCTATAAAAAAAATAAATAATGAAAACAGCCAAAACATTATTTATTAGCCTAGTAAAATAGGATGTTAGCAAAACTACATGGTGAATGACCTAAACGTAAAAAAAAAAAAAAAAAAAAAAAAAACTCCAGAATTAATCATTTGTACTCACTTCATATACCAAAAAGAAAAATGAATAAGAAGTGATCAAAAAGTCTCATCAAAACAAAAATGGTACCAATAAAAACAAAACATAACTGTGCAGGAACTGAGCCTTCAAACACCCCCAAATACAGAAAAATATAGTGCTATAGTGGTCAGCAGAAGACAATTTTAAGCATAATCATTTTCTTACAAAAAAAAGTTGTAAAATAAAGCAAAACTGATCTGACTGTAAATTTGTGATAAAATGCATTATGTATTTGCAAAGTATGATAGGCCCTGCATAAAATTAGCCTTTATAAGGCCCTGTAGGTAAACATTTTGTTCTGGATTTTAAAGGGAGAAGAGGAAAAAACAAAATGCAAAAAAAAGAAAATTGGCCTAGTCATTAATGCCAAAACAACCCCACATCATTAAAGGGTTAAGAGAATAGAGTGTCATTGTGCAACCATTGTTTCTCTATGGCAGTTCTAATGATGGCAGAGTAAATTGGTGGAGGTCACATGGTCAGATCCCTACCCATCAGATAGCCTAAAAGTTTGGGTAACCCATTTAAGTCTATGTTTCGCATGCTTAATAAATACTACTGGTGTCCTGCATTATCGTTGTAGTGCACATGCTGTACATGGAGCCTGTTAGAAAGTCATAGAGTCCTTGTTGCCCTGTGTACTATTGTATGATGCATCTCTTTGGTGCCTTATTATATAAAAAGTAGTCTCCAATGAACCAATGTTTTACAGGGAATAAATGGCCTTAATATGTCTGTGGATGACACATGACCCAATTTGGTTGGTTGAATGTATGCATTATTCATGACATGAAGAGTTTTATAACCTACAATGAGTGACATATTACAGCTCCATACAACTCAGTAGTTGCACATATAGTGGCATACATGCACCTTAAAGAGTTAAGTTCTGAGCTCTATTATTTATTATTAAAAAGTAAAGGTGGAATACTGAGATACTTAAAAAATAAGGTAAAATAACTCTATGTAGCTTTTTTTTTTTTATAATGTTCATCGAGGCACCCTTTAATTGACTTAAATCTGGAACACAGGTAATTACTTTAGCTATATAAACTCCCAGGCAATCCCAAGACACATTATTCAGGTTCTCAGGTCCCAATAATATTCCCCAGGACAAACAGAACAACAGCAGAGAGATACATGTGATACATGTGTGACAAGGTTGTAGGGGCCTGACAAAACGCTACATGCTTGACAAGGTTGTAGGGGCCTGACAAAACGTACGGCACGGTCCGTAGCTTGTAACTCCCCATACTGTACAGCAAACAGACAGGGGAGCAGACTGTTGTAACGAGGTGGTGGGAGTTCCTGGCCATGCCGTGCACATATAGCTTCATCAGGCCCCTATTGTCATAGGAGTCTGACAAAGCACTATGTAATCACAGATAATTACTTTAGCTATACAAACTCCCAGGCAATCTTAAGACTGATTATTCAGGTTCTCAGGTCCCAATAATATTCCCCAGGACAGGCAGAACAACAGCAGAGAGAGATAGAAGACTGCCACAGGGACCTAACAAAACACTACATGCGCAGCAAGATTATAGGGGCCTGACAAAGCGTACAGCACGGTCCGTAGCCCCGTAACTCTGCATATGGTACAGAAAACAGGGGAGCACACTGGTGTTGCGGGGTGGGGGGAGTTCCAGGTGACTGACTGTCGCAGGGGCCTGACAAAGCGCTATGTGCGCAACACGGTCCATCACTCGAAACTCCCCCCACACCACTACACCATTTGGCTCCCCTATTTACTGTGCCATAGGTCGGAATCAAGAAGTTTTTCCTGATACTAAAAGATAACTGGGGGGTGCTCCGTTGTACATCTCACAATACAAATGTTATTAAACCCTTCCCGCAAATGGACGTACATTCACGTCCACTACGTTCTCCCGCAGTATGACGCACACTCAGCAGGTGCATCATGCCTGGTAGTTCCCTGGTGCTATCAGCAACCAGGAATCGCAGCTAATACCAGACATCGCTGATTGGGCTGATGTCTGGTATTAACACTTTAGACGGTGTGATCAAAGTTGATTGCGATGTCTAAAACAGGAGATTGCCGTTGCCGGTTAGCTCAGTGGGCTGTTTGGGACTGCCGCTGTGAAAAATTGTACCAATAAAGACTACAGATCACATGAACCATAACATAATAATTTTGGTGTATGTAGTTATAATTTTTTTAAGCAGGGAAATAAAATAAAACCTTTATAAATTAGGTATTCTTGTGACCGTATGAACATACAGAATAGATCATTTGTACTGAAAAGTGCACTGCGTAGAATCGGAAGCCCCCAAAATTGACCAATTATTATTATTATTTTTTTTTATTTCTCCCCACAAATTTTTTTTACTGGTTTCGCCGAAAATTTTGTGGTGAAATTATTAATGGTATTACAAAGTAAAATTGGTGGTGCAAAAAACAAGCTGTCTATATTAGTCTGTTGTGATTTTTAGAAGGTGAGGAGGAAAAAACAGAAGTGCAAAAATGAAAAATGGCCCGAGTGGGAAGGGGTTAAATGACCATAAACTTCTGTCTTAGTCAAAGTACCAGCTCCTGCTGACCGACCCTCATTTTATTTAACTCTTGCTAAAAAACTGATAGAGAAATCCTTTTTTTGCAAAGGAACAATTTACTAAGATAAGTCCGCAGGTGGAGGATGGAGAACAGCGGGGGTGAACTATTAGGGATTATGTTAAAAATTTTGCATGCTGCATTAACTATCTTATACATCCAAGTCTGGCTTATGGCAACAGTGGTGTAATGCCAATTATGAGGCAGTCTTTTCATCCTGATGGACAAACCTGATACCGCTTCAGATCTCCGAAAATTAGATTACAGCGATCAAAACAATGCGGCCAAAAAGAAATTGCTGAACTTTAATTGGTTCCTGGGTTTATTCTTCCCAAATCAATACAGACGGTTGATTTAAATAGAAGTCCTGTTAAATTTACATGTACCAGCCAGAAGCATTTTCACTAAGTCTGGAATATAGTGAGGGGATTTCTAATAAATGACATGTAATGCTGGGAATTCTTATCTGTGTGCTTTATAATAGTCAATTCTTCAATAGATTTACTATAAGTGTGTGTATAACGATAAATAGTTATTTGATAGACAGAAAAATGGATAGATAGATACCGTATGAGATAGATAGAAGGATATTACATAGATAGATGTGAGACACTCAATTACACAATAATTGTCTAATGTAAAAGGGCCTTAAGTAGATTCTGTCATTTGAGCATATAATGCTTCTTTCTCCTGTTACGGTATCAAACTTTTACTCTCCCCCTCTCATTCTTGCCACTCAAATCCTCTTCTCTGAAAATCAGCTTCAGCTTTGTCCTGTGTCTGCAAGACAAGCAATCAAGCAATACAAATCTATGGAGATGGGAGGGGGGAGCTTCACCCACCAGTTTTGGGAGAACTGCAAATTAGAGCTGAAGCCTGCAAAGCAGAAATCTGCTGAAAATACTGTATACAGTGATCTCTCAACTTACAATGATCTGTAAAACATGGCAATGGCTAGAAGAACCGACCAATCAGAATGGGCATTCACTGGTAAAACACCTGATTACTGAAGCATATGCACTGACTGGCTGTCTGATAGCGCCTCCTACAGTACAGGGAGGTACTACATGTTCTGTACTCTTTACCTGTGCCACAGTTAGTTGCTCCTTTGGACACCAGGTGAGGGCGGCTCCATGTTACTTTTTAGGACACTGTGTGTTCTGTACAGGACCCTGAGGATGCTCCTGTCCTCTACATAGACAGTGATTTACAGCTCCCAGCAGATCTTTCTTACTTTTATATGTAAGGACTTGCTTTATCTATATTAGTTATCTACTTATCTACTTATTTTGTATATGCTTTAAAGGGGCACGCCGCTGTTCAGTGTTTGGAACAAACTATTCTGAATGCTGGAGCCAGCGCCGGGAGCTCGTGACTTCATAGCCCCGCCCCCTCATGATGTCACACCCCACCCTCAATGCAAGTCTATGGGAGGGGGTGTGACAGCTCCCATTGACTTGCATTGAGGGGCGGGGCCATAACGTCACAAGCTCCTGGCCCTTGCTCCAGTGTTTGGAACAGTTTGTTCCAAATGCTGAGAAGTGGAGTACCCCTTTAAGTGGTTATTGCTACTTACCTCCACACTAAAAACATTTACTGGACTGGGCAGGACACCTGAGTGTCCTGTTTCGATGATGGCATAGTGACTCTGGGAAGGGTTAAAATTTGTTCTTACTATGGTGCTAACTCCTAAATTATTTTTGCAGAGTCAAGCTACAGCTTAATACAGTCAAATTATATAAATAGGAGTTTATTTTCTTACAATAAATTATTCCATCACACATCGATCATGAATATGAAAAACTAATTGTAGATTACAGCATTTATTCATTGCTGTAGTGTTTGTAAAAATAAGTTGCATTTCTCCATGCCAAACTAAAGCTAACTTCCAACCAAGAGGCACAGACCTCCCCAACAAAATTAAATTGTTACTATTCTCAAAAGAAATCTTAAACATTGTTTCAAGAGTCGATTTGGCTTCAGTTCAAATGTGAGGCAGAAATTTCAATAAATCAAATGTCATTTAAATATTCAGCATCTCCCTTGTATTGGCATGCAGCACACAGTTCACACACAGTTTCTGTCTGAACAGACCTAATTGTAAGTGTGATGCAGATAATAATTGGATTTTTTTTTTACTATTACTTGGCAAAGAAGCTGAACTTTTCATCTTCAGTATATTTATGTTTCTGGCCATTTTTGCTACTTGTAATACCATTAGAGCATTCATTATGGATTTCGACTGTATATGACATGTAATACCAAAACAGCTAAAAGTATAAACTGCAGATGCCTTTTTTATGAGTTACAGAAGAATAACAGATGATCGACACTCACTTGTACAATCTAAGAATTATTTTTTTATTCATTTGAAGCACATGACAGAGCAGGAGCAGGTTTACTGTTGTTTCACATACAATGCTTCTTCAGGCCCTAACATGGTCATGGTCAGTAGAAGCATTGTGTTATACCCTGCGCTCTGGCCGGACATAACGGCTGTGAGCCATCCCCTGTCCTTGTCAGCCGCCGGCGGGGCTGAGACTTGCATCGCGGGACGCGCCCTCATGCGAGTCCCAGCCCATCACTCACCTCTGTCCCCTGCCTCGGTTCCTTAGCTCCGGCGCGCGTGCCCCCGCCTCCTAGGGCACGTCAAATTTAAAGGGCCAGTGCGCCGTAATTACTTGACACCTATATCTTGCTTATAAGTTCTAGTTCCTCCCTCTTGCCCTTGCCGGATCTTTGATTGCCTTTGTGCAGGAGAAAGCAGTATTCTGTGTTCTTTGCCATGTACCAGACCTTGCATCCTGTGACCTGACCGTGTTCCTATCCGCCTGCCTATTGACCTTCTGCTATTCTACTGACTACGCTCCTGTGCCACCTGCCCAGACCTTCTGCTTGTCTGACTACGTTCTGCCTTGTTACTTCTGTGCCACGCTTAACCTCAGCCACCTGTGTGGTCGAGTAGTGCCAGGGGTAGCGACCTGGGTGCTGCCTGCCACAAGCAAGTCCATCCCGCTTTGCGGCGGGCTCTGGTAAAAATCAGCGGCACCTTAGACTACGCTCCCTGGCACGGCTCGTGTCATCTGCCACATAGGTCCAGCGGATCCACTACATCTCCTGCTCCAGACCACGATGGTATTACGGATCTACTACCCACCGAGTTCCAGTTGTCTGCGGTGAGTCTTACACATTGTATGTGAAACAGCCATTACCCTGCACCTGCTCTGTATTTCATGTACTTTAATTGAATTAAAAACAAATTCATGGATTGTGCAAGTGAGTGGTGCTCATCTGTTATTCATCTGGAACTTATGCATCTACACTACTTCACATAAGTAAGTACAACCCTCACATTTTGGAAAATATTTTATTATATATTTTCATGTGACAATACCATGTCAGAAATGACAGTGCACAGCCTGTATAACAGTGTTTACTGTTGTGTCCCATCACAATAACTGAACACACAACCATTAATGTCTAAACCTTGATAACAAGTGAGTGAGCCCCTAAGTGGAAATGTTCATATTGGGCACAAATAGCCATTTACCCTCCCTAGTGTCATGTAACTCATTGGTTTTACAAGGTGTGAATGGGGAGCAGATGTCTTAAATTTGGTGTTATCTCTCTCTCACTCTAATACTGGTCACATGAAGTTCAACATGGCATTTCATGGCAAATAATGCTCCGAGGGTCTTAAAAAAGAATTTTGTTCTACGTAAAGATGGTCTAGGCTATAAAAGGATTGCCAGCACCCTGGAACTCAGCTGTAGTGTGGTGGGCAAGACAATACAGCAGTTTCAGAGGACAAGTTCTACTCAGATAAGGCCTTGCCATGGTCAACCAAAGAAGTTGAGTCCATGTGCTCAGAGTCATATCCAGAGGTTATCTTTGGGAAATAGACATATGAATGCTGCCAGCATTGCCGCAGAGGTTAAGCATCTCATGGGCATCTTTAAACGGAAGAAGGGGGAGCACAAGTCTCTAACATCTACCAGCTCCGTGATGTCTCTATAGAAATGTGTTTATTTGTTCTAATATATGTGCCTGTGTTATTATATCAGTATATTTCCTAGTGCTACTTCCACTTCTCTGCTACCTTTTTCTCCATGTCAGTCTATGTCAGAGTGTCTGTTACGCCGAGCGCTCCGGGTCCCCGCTCCTCCCTGGAGCGCTCGCTACACTCTCGCTCCCGCAGCGCCCTGGTCAGATCCACTGACCGGGTGCGCTGCGATACCGCCTCCAGCCGGGATGCGATTCGCGTTGCGGGTGGCGCCCGCTCGCGATGCGCACCCCGGCTCCCGTACCTGACTCGCTCTCCGACGGTCCTGTCCCGGCGCGCGCGGCCCCGCTCCCTAGGGCGCGCGCGCGCCGGGTCTCTGCGATTTAAAGGGCCACTGCGCCGCTGATTGGCGCAGTGGTTCTAATCAGTGTGTTCACCTGTGCACTCCCTATGTATACCTCACTTCCCCTGCACTCCCTCGCCGGATCTTGTTGCCATTGTGCCAGTGAAAGCGTTCCTTGTGTGTTCCTAGCCTGTGTTCCAGACCTCCTGCCGTTGCCCCTGACTACGATCCTTGCTGCCTGCCCCGACCTTCTGCTACGTCCGACCTTGCTTCTGTCTACTCCCTTGTACCGCGCCTATCTTCAGCAGTCAGAGAGGTTGAGCCGTTGCTAGTGGATACGACCTGGTCACTACCACCGCAGCAAGACCATCCCACTTTGCGGCGGTCTCTGGTGAACACCAGTAGTGACATAGAACCGGTCCACTAGCACGGTCCACGTCAATCCCTCTCTGGCACAGAGGATCCACCTCCTGCCAGCCGGCATCGTGACAGTAGCCTGTGTTCCAGACCTCCTGCCGTTGCCCCTGACTACGATCCTTGCTGCCTGCCCCGACCTTCTGCTACGTCCGACCGTGCTTCTGTCTACTCCCTTGTACCGCGCCTATCTTCAGCAGTCAGAGAGGTTGAGCCGTTGCTAGTGGATACGACCTGGTCACTACCGCCGCAGCAAGACCATCCCGCTTTGCGGCGGGCTCTGGTGAACACCAGTAGTGACTTAGAACCGGTCCACTAGCACGGTCCACGTCAATCCCTCTCTGGCACAGAGGATCCACCTCCTGCCAGCCGGCATCGTGACAGTAGATCCGGCCATGGATCCCGCTGAAGTTCCTCTGCCAGTTGTCGCCGACCTCACCACGGTGGTCGCCCAGCAGTCACAACAGATAGCGCAACAAGGCCACCAGCTGTCTCAACTGACCGTGATGCTACAGCAGCTACTACTACAGCTTCAGCAATCATCTCCTCCGCCAGCTCCTGCACCTCCTCCGCAGCGAGTGGCCGCCTCAGGCCTACGACTATCCTTGCCGGATAAATTTGATGGGGACTCTAAGTTTTGCCGTGGCTTTCTTTCACAATGTTCCCTGCACTTGGAGATGATGTCGGACCAGTTTCCTACTGAAAGGTCTAAGGTGGCTTTCGTAGTCAGCCTTCTGTCTGGAAAAGCTCTGTCATGGGCCACACCGCTCTGGGACCGCAATGACCCCGTCACTGCCTCTGTACACTCCTTCTTCTCGGAAATTCGAAGTGTCTTTGAGGAACCTGCCCGAGCCTCTTCTGCTGAGACTGCCCTGCTGAACCTGGTCCAGGGTAATTCTTCCGTTGGCGAGTACGCCGTGCAATTCCGTACTCTTGCTTCAGAACTATCCTGGAATAATGAGGCCCTCTGCGCGACCTTTAAAAAAGGCCTATCCAGCAACATTAAAGATGTTCTGGCCGCACGAGAAATTCCTGCTAACCTACATGAACTCATTCATCTAGCCACTCGCATTGACATGCGTTTTTCCGAAAGGCGTCAGGAGCTCCGCCAGGATATGGACTTTGTTCGCACGAGGCGTTTTTTCTCCCCGGCTCCTCTCTCCTCTGGTCCTCTGCAATCCGTTCCGGTGCCTCCCGCCGTGGAGGCTATGCAAGTTGACCGGTCTCGCCTGACACCTCAAGAGAGGACACGACGCCGCATGGAGAATCTCTGCCTGTACTGTGCCGGTACCGAACACTTCCTGAAGGATTGTCCTATCCGTCCTCCCCGCCTGGAAAGACGTACGCTGACTCCGCACAAAGGTGAAACAGTCCTTGATGTCAACTCTGCTTCTCCACGTCTTACTGTGCCTGTGCGGATATCTGCCTCTACCTTCTCCTTCTCCACTAAGGCCTTCTTGGATTCCGGATCTGCAGGAAACTTTATTTTGGCCTCTCTCATCAACAGGTTCAACATCCCAGTGACCAGTCTCGCCAGACCTCTCTACATCAATTGCGTTAACAATGAAAGATTGGACTGTGCCGTGCGTTACCGCACGGAACCCCTCCTAATGTGCATCGGACCTCATCACGAAAAAATTGAGTTTTTGGTCCTCTCCAATTGCACTTCCGAAATTCTCCTTGGACTACCCTGGCTTCAACACCATTCCCCAACCCTGGATTGGTCCACAGGGGAGATCAAGAGTTGGGGTACCTCTTGTTTCAAGGACTGCCTTAAACCAGTTACCAGTACTCCCTGCCGTGACCCTGTGGTTCCCCCTGTAACCGGTCTCCCTAAGGCCTATATGGACTTTGCTGATGTGTTTTGCAAAAAACAAGCTGAGAGTCTTCCTCCTCACAGGCCTTATGACTGTCCTATTGACCTCCTCCCGGGCACTACTCCACCCCGGGGCAGAATTTATCCTCTGTCCGCCCCAGAGACTCTTGCTATGTCTGAGTACATCCAGGAAAATTTAAAAAAAGGCTTTATCCGCAAATCCTCCTCTCCTGCTGGAGCTGGATTTTTCTTTGTGTCCAAAAAAGATCGCTCCCTACGTCCTTGCATTGACTACCGCAGTCTTAATAAAATCACGGTAAAGAACCGCTACCCTCTACCTCTTATCTCTGAACTCTTTGATCGCCTCCAAGGTGCCCACATCTTTACCAAACTGGACTTAAGAGGTGCTTATAATCTCATCCGCATCAGGGAGGGGGATGAATGGAAAACGGCATTTAACACTAGAGATGGACACTTTGAGTATCTGGTCATGCCCTTTGGCCTGTGCAACGCCCCTGCCGTCTTCCAAGACTTTGTTAATGAAATTTTTCGTGATCTCTTATATTCCTGTGTTGTTGTGTATCTGGACGATATTCTGATTTTTTCTGCCAACCTAGAAGAACACCGCCAGCATGTCCGCATGGTTCTTCAGAGACTTCGTGACAATCAACTTTATGCCAAAATGGAGAAATGTCTGTTTGAATGTCAATCTCTTCCTTTCCTAGGATACTTGGTCTCTGGCCAGGGACTACAAATGGATCCAGACAAACTCTCTGCCGTCTTAGATTGGCCACGCCCCTCCGGACTCCGTGCTATCCAACGTTTTTTGGGGTTCGCCAATTATTACAGACAATTTATTCCACATTTTTCCACCATTGTGGCTCCTATCGTGGCTTTAACCAAGAAGAATGCCAATCCTAAGTCATGGCCTCCTCAAGCGGAAGACGCCTTTAAACGGCTCAAGTCTGCCTTTTCTTCTGCTCCCGTGCTCTCCAGACCTGACCCATCTAAACCCTTCCTATTGGAGGTTGATGCCTCCTCAGTAGGAGCTGGAGCGGTCCTTCTACAAAAAAATTCTTCCGGGCATGCTGTTACTTGTGGTTTTTTTTCTAGGACCTTCTCTCCGGCGGAGAGGAACTACTCCATCGGGGATCGAGAGCTTCTGGCCATTAAATTAGCACTTGAGGAATGGAGGCATCTGCTGGAGGGATCAAAATTTCCAATTATTATTTACACCGATCACAAGAATCTCTCCTATCTCCAGTCTGCCCAACGGCTGAATCCTCGCCAGGCCAGGTGGTCTCTGTTCTTTGCCCGGTTTAATTTTGAAATTCACTTTCGCCCTGCCGATAAGAACATTAGGGCCGATGCTCTCTCTCGTTCCTCGGAGGCCTCGGAAGTAGAGCTCTCTCCGCAACACATTATTCCTCCGGATTGCCTGATCTCCACTTCTCCAGCCTCCATCAGGCAAACTCCTCCAGGGAAGACCTTCGTCTCTCCACGCCAACGCCTCGGAATCCTCAAATGGGGTCACTCCTCCCATCTCGTAGGCCATGCGGGCATCAAGAAATCCGTGCAACTCATCTCTCGTTTCTATTGGTGGCCGACTCTGGAGACGGATGTTGTTGATTTTGTGCGGGCCTGCACTGTCTGTGCCCGGGATAAAACTCCTCGCCAGAAGCCTGCTGGTCTTCTTCATCCTCTGCCTGTCCCCGAACAGCCTTGGTCTCTGATTGGTATGGACTTTATTACAGACTTACCCCCATCCCGTGGCAACACTGTTGTTTGGGTGGTCGTTGATCGATTTTCCAAGATGGCACATTTTATTCCCCTTCCTGGTCTTCCTTCTGCGCCTCAGTTGGCAAAACAATTTTTTGTACACATTTTTCGTCTTCACGGGTTGCCCACGCAGATCGTCTCGGATAGAGGCGTCCAATTCGTGTCAAAATTCTGGAGGGCTCTCTGTAAACAACTCAAGATTAAATTGAACTTTTCTTCTGCTTATCATCCTCAATCCAATGGGCAAGTAGAAAGAATTAACCAAGTCCTGGGTGATTATTTACGACATTTTGTTTCTTCCCGCCAGGATGACTGGGCAGATCTTCTACCATGGGCCGAATTCTCGTACAACTTCAGAGTCTCTGAATCTTCTTCCAAATCCCCATTTTTCGTGGTGTACGGCCGTCACCCTCTTCCCCCCCTCCCTACTCCCTTGCCCTCTGGTTTGCCCGCTGTGGATGAAATAACTCGTGATCTTTCCACCATATGGAAAGAGACCCAAAATTCTCTCTTACAGGCTTCATTATGCATGAAGAAGTTTGCTGATAAGAAAAGAAGAGCTCCCCCCATTTTTTCTCCCGGAGACAAGGTATGGCTCTCCGCTAAATATGTCCGCTTCCGTGTTCCCAGCTACAAATTGGGACCACGCTATCTTGGTCCTTTCAAAATTTTGTGCCAGATTAATCCTGTCTCTTATAAACTTCTTCTTCCTCCTTCTCTTCGTATTCCTAATGCCTTTCACGTTTCTCTTCTTAAACCACTCATCATCAACCGTTTCTCTCCTAAACTTATCTCTCCCACTCCTGTCTCCGGTTCTTCGGACATCTTTCCTGTAAAGGAGATACTGGCCTCCAAAAAGGTCAGAGGAAAAACCTTTTTTTTGGTTGACTGGGAGGGCTGTGGCCCTGAAGAGAGATCCTGGGAACCTGAGGACAATATCCTAGATAAAAGTCTGGTCCTCAGGTTCTCAGGCTCCAAGAAGAGGGGGAGACCCAAGGGGGGGGGGGTACTGTTACGCCGAGCGCTCCGGGTCCCCGCTCCTCCCCGGAGCGCTCGCTACACTCTCGCTCCCGCAGCGCCCCGGTCAGATCCCCTGACCGGGTGCGCTGCGATACCGCCTCCAGCCGGGATGCGATTCGCGATACGCACCCCGGCTCCCGTACCTAACTCGCTCTCCGTCGGTCCTGTCCCGGCGCGCGCGGCCCCGCTCCCTAGGGCGCGCGCGCGCCGGGTCTCTGCGATTTAAAGGGCCACTGCGCCGCTGATTGGCGCAGTGGTTCTAATCAGTGTGTTCACCTGTGCACTCCCTATGTATACCTCACTTCCCCTGCACTCCCTCGCCGGATCTTGTTGCCATTGTGCCAGTGAAAGCGTTCCTTGTGTGTTCCTAGCCTGTGTTCCAGACCTCCTGCCGTTGCCCCTGACTACGATCCTTGCTGCCTGCCCCGACCTTCTGCTACGTCCGACCTTGCTTCTGTCTACTCCCTTGTACCGCGCCTATCTTCAGCAGTCAGAGAGGTTGAGCCGTTGCTAGTGGATACGACCTGGTCACTACCGCCGCAGCAAGACCATCCCGCTTTGCGGCGGGCTCTGGTGAACACCAGTAGTGACTTAGAACCGGTTCACTAGCATGGTCCACGTCAATCCCTCTCTGGCACAGAGGATCCACCTCCTGCCAGCCGGCATCGTGACAGTGTCATCCTATTGTCATTTTTTTTTCTGTGTCCAATTGCCTTCTAGATTCAACATATGTATGGCTATACTCCATGTCCATTAATGGTTCTTAAAAGGAAGGTCATAGAAGGGCAAAACCTAGATATTTCCTATTTGTAATAATCTGGGGAGCACAAAACTTGTAATAAAACAACTTAACATTTTTTTCTAAACAAACATTCTGTGGTGGAATCTGGGGAATGTAAGATCTAGTATAACCCCATATCATTTGCTTTACTGATAATCTACCACTGTAATGAAACATATGATTTTCCAATTTTTAAACAAGATACAGTAATGTGAGTATTCAAGCACAATCATATGTGATTGAATGTAAATAAAAAAAACAAGAATAGGCCATATTTATGTGTATGTGAGCATTTAGCATAATATATATGCTAGCTGACATCCTTAAGAAAAGTAAAATGTATCTTTAGTCAACAATGGTTGTCGCGTTCCTCAAAACATCCAAAGTTTAATGCAATTAAAGTCTTTGTCGTCTTCTTGTCGACTGAAGTCTCTCACCTTAATCAGTTTTATTTTTAGTACTCTGTATTTAATGTTAACAATAGATTTTCGTCACTTCTGTGCGCTCAGACATAACCCTTCTCTCTGATTTCTACAAATCTCAATAGGTGCTCATGAAATATTGGGATGGAAAAATAACAGCCCATAAAGGACACCTTTATCGTTCACATCCAGATAAAGTCATTATCACATTTCTTATGAAAAATTGCAAATGTACTGCATTAAAATTAACTTTCTAAATATTGAACTGCACTGACCTAAATAAAGTGAAACCTTAGTCTAGTGGCTCTAATATAAAAGAGGCTTCACTCAATTATCCATTTTTCTATATCAAGGCAAACAGATTTCTTGAAAGAGAAAATAATTTCTAAAGAAAAAGAAAGGGTAAAATAAGTGTGAAGCTATTTATTTAATAAACTTAGTCATTTTACATAACATCACATGCCATAATGGCCATTGCAGTGTTATTAGATATGGATTCAACAGCCAACTTGGATTCATACAGGAGCATGGGCCCCTATCAAAATACAGGAATGTCTGCTTTTATACACTGAGCAGTGAGGCACAGACTGTCTCACTGCTCAGCAAATATTAAGCTGGTTGCAGAGCACCTAGTTCAGTGAATGTACTGAGCATAAGCGGCAATATAAGCTGCAGACATAAGCTGCTAATGTAAACTGAGCAGTAAGGCAAAAAGTGTACAAGAGAAGGGACTTCAGTTAAAAAGGTGTCCTTGCTCCTTTATCTACTTTCTATGGTGCAGTAATGTTGAGTGTGTAAGTTACCATGCATTTAGCACCTTGTCCTAAAACCAATCACAAACATTCAGATTCAGAGTAATTCAAATGGAGAAAATTCTGATTGAATTTGGTAAATGACTCTAGTTTGGGCCCCATCATGCTCATTGATTGAGGCTCTAGACAAGAAGAAACATGGAGAGGCCAGGGGCCAGATGAGAAAGAGGAGAGAACCAACCTGACAGGGATAGTTTGAAGGGGTGAGGGAGACATTAATTGGGCAGATGGTATGAAAGGGATCAAGTAGAGACAACACATGACGGGGACTGTATGAAGGGAAGAAGTGGGGGAGATTAGAGTCCATGAAGGGAGATATAAGATGGCTGGTGTACATGAAAGATTTAATAGGGGGGTAACGAGATAGCATAGGTTTGCAAAAGAGGCAAAGTAGGGAAATCACAACCATCTGGAGGCTCTATGGACGGGGAATAGAATCAATTCAAGGAATCTGAGGCATCTGTGATAAGTGGCAATGTAAAAAATAAAACTAAAGCTGCACACACATTATGTTGCTTTAAGAAGGACTGAAGAAGAGGGAGACACTGAGACTGTGGGGTTACAGTCCAATCAGGGGATTGTGCATCAATTTCTATTGTTTTATTATAATTATGGACATAGCGAAAATGTGGGTTTGATGGGGCCAGCAGGGCTTTGTTAGTTTGCACCGAAGAGTAATGCAAATAAGCAGACAGAAGTGGCAGGGTTCTTTATCTATGGATGACCCCTGACATCCGTACCAGCTGCACTGCCCTGGCGATGCCCTGCATTAAGGTCATGTTATATTTACACCAGTAAATAACTACTTTAATAGTTTCTAGCTGACAGGCACATTTTCATTTTAATGAACATTAAATTTTAACTTTGCTGCATCCTCCTAGAACAACCCTAACTGAGAGTTTCCTTCAAGCTGAACTTTATAAGAGTTTTTTTTTTTTTCTGCAGACATGGAAGAAACTGATTTCGTATGTAGGTTATATTATCATTGCTGCATATTTATACTAGTTTTTCTTACAAAAATTCTATTGACAGGGTTCAGACACAAGTTGCTCTGTTTAGTTGTTTACAACACTATATAAATACCATTAAATACCCAGCTTGTGAAGGCCATAGACAAGCTTTGAAAATGACAAGTGCTATGCTTTTGGTGGTTTTTTTTATCAATTTTTCAGATCTATCTGCTTTCCTGACATCAACTCTGGAGGCTTTATTAAAAATGTACTATTATTAATAATTCAGGAATAAAACTGCAGGAATGGGAAATCAGTTAGTGTTACTTTTGAAACTGGGTAAAGAAAAATCTGTCAGTCAGACTTAGATTAATCAGCACTAAAGGAGGAAAGTAGCAACTTATACAACTTCTTCAGCAAACACATAGGTGAATGTCCCAAATTTATCTATAGCATTTTTGTACTGCCTCTGGATATAGTTAAAAAAAAATCCATATGTACAAACATATAACAACTAAGTCCATATAAAACATTTTGCAGACTATAACATGCTATACATTTTAGATCGGCTACCTCTACCGATCCCCATATACTCATGCACACTTGACTTTAAATAGGGAGGGGAGAGAAAAACCAGTGTAAGACATCTTTTGGGGCAGCCCGAAAATAGCGGGGGGGGGGGGGGGGGAGGGGGGTTTGGGGCTTGTGCCAGCGCCCAGACCTCCTGCGATCAGGGAATAAGATGTCTAGGGGCGGAGTACGATTTGCCAGTTGTAGAGCGCATGGAGTAGTGAATGTAGTGAGTAAGTGGCGATCCATTAAGCCACCCAGCAAATGTTCATTGCTCAGTCTATAGGAGACAGAAGTTCCTACTTCTGTGTGCAATTTACCAATGTTAATACCCCAAAAAATTGTATTTGGACAAATCCAAATTTGAAGAGGAAACTCAGAGCCAATTTGATTAGTTTAGAATTGGTTTGCTTACCTCTAATCAGCATGTTGAAAACTAAGATGTCAGAACATTATTTTTTCTTTTCTGCTGTCAGAGTTGAATTTTTATGATACACATTATATTGTTAGCTAATAAGAGAGTATTGACAACTTTAAAGGGGTTATCCAGGAATAGAAAAACAGAGCTCATTTCTTCCAAAAACAACACCACTCCTGTGGTCAGGTTTTGTGTGGTATTACAATCCGATTCCATTCTCTTCAATATAACTGAGCCGCAATAATACACACAAGCTGAGGACACAGTGGTGGACTAGGATTTTGAGTAAATACCAGACGACCCTAAAGCCTGAAATCTAGTTGTTTTCTTTGTACCAACAGGATATAAGATCCATTAGGCTAAAATGGTAGATTATTGATAATTCAGTATAAAAGAATCAGAGTTTATTAGATATGGACAGTTACACACGTCAAGTGTTCTAGTGGACCTTTGGGGCCCTTTTAAATACATTTTTTTTTTATTGTATCTGGGCCTGGGTCTACCAGAGAATCCCTTTGACTGCCAGTCTGACCCTAGGTACACAATATATATCAAATGTTATTTTTTATAAATAATAACCATGACACAGTGTATTTACTCAGCTCTGTTTCTCTATACCGCAGTATGTCTACTGTAGAGACACATTACATTGCTGGAAATTCCCAAATATGATGCTATTATTGGAATCACAAGCACTCCCGTTGGCAACAGAAATGGAGCAGGACAACTGGGGGACATTCTATATTCTTTGATGTTCTTCTGATTGTCTGTTAGCAAGATAAATAGACCATTCCTAACAATCTACAGTCTGTAAATGTGATACAGACTACACAATGTCACAAAATAGGTTATATTTTCCTGATGGGCTGATAATGAATTGCTGTGGGGATTTCAAAGTTCCTCTTGCTGTCCCCACTCTATATTATTAACAACTGGTAATGGGGCTAGTTAATAACCAAATAATTTAGTTTCACGCCTTTTAGGCAGGTTTCAGAGAGCTGTAACATTTCCATATTATCGAGTTGGTTTATACTGAAATACTAAGGCCCATCTGTAGGAGGTCTGAGTATTGGAGTAGTAACATAATGTTGAAAAATAATTTTCATTAAAGCAGTACTGCAGCCTTATACAAGTTATCCTTTATCCGTAGGATAGGGGATGAGCGTCATATAGCGCGGGTCCAACAGCTTGGACCCCCCCACAATCTCCTGTATGGGGTGCCGTTGCCGGCTGACATGCCCCCTCCATTTATCTCAATGGGAGAGGCGGAGATGCAGCGTTCGTGCATCCCTGCCTTTCCCATAGAGCTGAATGGAGAGGGGGAGTCTGTCGACCTCTTAGTGAGGTTGACAACACAAATATTAGCCAGGGTCTCAGCGGATAGGGAATACGTTGTCTATGGCTGCAGTACTCCTTTAAGAGTGTCTGAAACTTTAAAGCTAATTCATGCACATTCATCAGCAAAACCCACCAATATGAGCAGGAATGGCCAACTATCTTAGGTGTATTGGGGCCTCCTGTTACAGATGTCCTTGGAGCAACTTTCTGCCACATGATGTTGTGATGGTTGAGGGGTCTGAATTCCTTCCTTTAAATATATGATATTACAAGCTATGTTACTAGATCTTTAGTAACCAGGGATTTATTAGTATTGTTAAATTCGGAGTCAGTAGGAAATTCTCCCCAGTATGAGACAGTTGACATTGGCTTTAAAAAGTTTCACTTCACCTAGATTAACCCAGTAGGGTTGTAGATTGGACTTTTTTCAATCTCATTAACTATGTTTTTTAATCAGTAATAATATGGTGGTATTAGTCCATCATTATGTGGTGGTAATGGTAGTGGTCATGGTATGGCAGTATTATTTGATAATAGTATTTTAATAAGTCATTGTGAAGGTAATGGTTGTGGTCATAATTTGGTGGAATTATTTTACTTGTGTATATTATCAGTAAAATTGGTGTTATAATACTGGGGTTGGTTGAGTAACAGTCTTATAAATATATTCAAAGAAATGATAACATAGCACTCCACTTGCCGTGAAAAATAGAAGTAAATTTTATCCTGGCAATCCAAAAATGATGTGACATTTCGGTCAATAATGACCTTCAAATATAATTGTTTAGTCTTATAACTATATGTATATATATATATATATATATATATATATATATATATATATATATACATATTACATTTTTTTTCATTATTATAATCTTTTTGCCATACACTAGCTCTCGTGTGTGTGTGCGTGTGTGTGTGGGGGTGATATTTTTTACACCCCTGTTAACGTAATATTGATATATTAAACTCATGAAGATTATTGTTGCACTTAAATTGCTGTCTTAATAGCAATAAGATTGCACTTGAATAGCAATCGTGAAAGCAGTAAAACGTGAAAACTACTCTTATGGGAGATGCAGGTATGCAAATGATTCACTAGATTTATGCAAATAATACTATAGAGCATCAGATCCATTTGCATATCAATAGAGTCTTATACAAGATCCCTGATTGGAACAGGTCCCAAATGCTATATCAAGCTGGGACTACACATAGACTTTTGTCAGGTGACAGTACCATTTATTATTGCAGAGATTACTTTTCACCCCATGTCTTTCCTATTATACTTTATTTCCGATGGAAGGGTATTTTTACATAATTTTTGACACATTCTTACTGCATTTTTTTTTTTTTTTTTGCAATAATAGAATAGAAAAAAACTGCACTAAAACTCTTGTAATAAACACAATGGAAAAAAATTGTTGATGTGCATAACATTTTCTACAAGCGAAAAAGTGTGAAAAAAGAATCAAAGTTGCATGAAAATCCTAAGAAAGATGGATGTTCCTGCAAACCCAATGTATTCTTATAAACACCAAGAAATAACAATTGCGATGGAACTGAAGCTTTCATGTTACAAAATGTTTACGTGTATCTTCAACTTATATATAAAGGCTAAATAGATGGCAGCATCAGTGATAACAAAAGAACATGAAGTTATTGATACTCTTCACACTGTCATGGCTTCTATTTATAACTTTAGATGGATTCAAATGGCATCTGTCTAACTGCAATGACTTTTAGTGCGTTCTATCAAGTCTTCCATTGTTTTGATAGCAAGAATAGCGCAGCATGCTGAGCTATTCTTCCCATCAAAACTGATGAAAACTTCAACAGCACTTCTGACATATGTTAGCAATGCACATGTGAACAAAGCTTTAGGAGTGATGAAGTTTGCTATGAACCCCTTAAGGACAAGGCCATTTTTCATTTTTGCACTTTAGTTTTTTTCCTCCCACCTTTAAAAAATCCTAACACTTTCAATTTTCCACCTACAGACCTGTATGAGGGCTTATTATTTGCACCATCAATTTTCCATTGTAATGAAATCAAAATATACAAAACAAAATATACATCAAAACCAAAAATAAATAAATCAATTGATTTATTTGGCTCAAAATTGATCAGTATTATCGTTGCTCTGCTGTTCAAGCCTGCAGAGCCTGGCGAGAGGTTCAGAGCAGAGATCGGACAGTGAGGAGGAAGGTAAGGGTCCTCCCAGCATCCACTCAGCTGATCGGAACCCGCGGAATGCCACAGATGTCCCAATCAACTCTGCCAAGCTAACCAACATGTTAACTCCCGCATCTGGATGCAGCAATCAACTTTGATTGTGGTGTCTAAAGGGTTAATGGTAGGCATTGACCCAAAGGGTTAATGCTCGGCATTAACTGTGAGTCCTGGCTACTGAAGCATGAGCATGCTTCAAACACTGGTCCTGGCGTGAGCATGCTTCAAACACTGGCAATGGGATCAGGGCATACAGGTACGCCCTTGGTTCTTAAGCATCAGGACTCAAGGACGTATCTGTATGCCCTTAGTCCTTAAAGGGGTACTCCGGTGGAAAACTTTTTTTTTAAATGAACTGGTGCCAGAAAGTTAAACAGATTTGTAAATTACTTCTATTAAAAAATTGTAATCATTTTAGTACTTTTTAGCAGCTGTATGCTACAGAAGAAATTCTTTACTTTTTGAATTTCTTTTTTGTGTTGTCCACAGTGCTCTCGGCTGACACCTCTGTCCATGTCACGAACTGTCCAGAGCAGCATAGGTTTGCTATGTGGATTTTCTCCTGCTCTGGACAGTTACTGATACGGGCATCAGGTGTCAGCAGAGAGCACTGTGGAAAAGACAAAAACATTTTTAAAAATAAAGATTTTTTTAATAGAAGTAATTTACAAATCTGTTTAACTTTCCAGCACCAGTTCATTTAAAAAAAATAGTTTTCCACAGGAGTACCCCTTTAGGAGATTAAGGTGGATACGGCAACGGATTGTTTTTAAATTTCTCCGCTAGATTCAGCTTCCATATGCCCAAAACGCAGTGTAAATTTAGTCTAACATAGTATTATCCTCCACATATCAGCATGCTTTACTGACTGACAGTCTCAAAATAAAAGCTCAGGGACTGGCAATAAACTTGTGTTGCTGTGAGGGGTCTAAAAACTATTTGCTCACCTCCTGACTCGTTCTCCAATTTTATCCCTGGGGAAATTACACCAACCATATGAGCAAAGGGAACGTTGATAAATAGTTGCAGGATCAATATATGCTTTGATGGTAAAATAAAAACGGTTTATGACTTGACATTTTTCATGCTAACTGAAACACAAATTCATTTAGGTCCAACAAAAAATGAAGACTCTTATAAAGTAATATTATGCTGAATATGTAAATGATAAAATGCACAGACACATTTCTCTCCACTTTACTGTGCTAGATTCAATTCAGATTATTGTACCTCTTATACCTTATGGTAGTCAATTATTGGAGATTTGACTTAGTCGACAGATTGCTAATAATGATTAGTGTTGAGCGGCATAGGCCATATTCGAATTCGCGAATATTCGCGAATATATGGACGAATATTCGCATATTCGTAATATTCTCGTTTTATTTTCGCATATGCGAAAATTTGCGTGTGCAAAAATTGACATATGCGGAAATTAGCATATACAAAAATTAGCATAAGCGAAAATTCGCAAATGTGAAAATTTGCATATGCTAATTTTCGCATATGCGAAAATTCGCACACCAGTATCACACAGTAGTATTAGAGCCTTCTTTACACTACACAAGCTGGAAGCAGAGAGGGGTGATCACTGTGATGTGTACTGTGGAAAAAAAAAAAAAAAAGAATATTCATAATTACGAATATATAGTGCTATATTCGCGAATATTCGCAAATTCGCGAATAAAATTCGAATTGCAAATATTTGCGAGCAACACTAATAATGATCACACCAATACTGAATGCAGTTTATCGATGCACAGTACGCATCAGTTTTGCTGTTTGTAAAGTTATGAAACAGGTGATGCTGAGCTGCAGCCATGCCTCCTCCCTCACCCAACCAACATGCTTTGACTTATAGACACGAGGGCTGGAAGCTGAGCTGGTGGGAGAGGGAGGATGCATTGCTGCAGCTCAGCACCATCTGTTTTACTGATAACACATTTAAATTACATTAGAGAATGTGTGAAAAAATGTGTCAAACTTTTTGTATTTCTGTATCATTAATACATAAATATCTTAATTAATTCTTCTTCTTGTAACTCATAATTCTCTAAAGATAGCCATACCTACTGTCAGCTAAATATGTCTTTGGCCAAAAACCATTTCCCTATTCCTTGAACACGCATGTGTTCTGAATTGGGAGAGAAGAATAAGCCTGATCACTTTGGTAGCTACTTATTTCCTATGTTTAAAAGATGAGGCATGTTTGCGCCCCCAACATCTCCTGTGGATAGAGCATTAGAAACCCTCATTCATATTAGATAATAAAACGATCCAACCAAAAGTGTCTCACATTCATTTAAGGGTCTATTCACACATAGGAAAATATTGTGGCATACTTAATTTTCTGCATGCATTTTTGTCTGTAGCCACCCCAAATACGACACCAAAAATGGACAAAAATGTGTATGGAAAATAAATAAATATATATATATATATATATATATATACATATATATATATATATATATATATATATATATATATATATATATATATATATATGCCACTAAATTTACTGGGTGTGAACATACCCTAAAGTCAATAGTCCCCTTAAGTTTGACATATATTTTTTATCTGAGTGTTCTCAACTGATGAAGTGAAAATGTTGAACACCGTAAACACCAAACATACAGCATGATAAGATTTACTCCAAATACCAATTTAAGGAGCAGTTATATATGTGCACACAGCGGGAAAGCCAAACGTAAAATATGATCTGTGCCTACTTCAATTACTGTGCTAATGGGATTTGTTCTGAGGATGACACTGAAAACATAAATTTCCTTGGTTTATTGATATGTTAATAGCACAAGGTTTATTGCAGATTATTCTATTATAAACATCTAGTCAAATAAGAGCTGAATTACCTTTTGCAAGTAAAGATAAAAATCTGACCTATGGTGCATCTCTATCTGATGGCATGATTCATAAATCTGCATGTGAGATATGGTAGAATATTCAAAAATCACAGGTGTTACCGCTCTACAAAGAGCTTCACTGCTATGTAGTCAGCACTTATGACTACGGTATATAATAATGCAGTAAATAATAATAATAATAGCACAATTATTATTATTATTATTATTATATATTATCTTAGATTGTGGTTTGTCTATTCTCCTTTTATAGCATGTGTTTCTCAAAGTGGGTGCCCCATTCCCACTGTTTATCCCCTTTATTCCTATCATTTATGTACGTTGTGTCTCACAAGGATTGTTTGGTTACTCTCAGTGGTCGTAACCCATTAGGTCCCTTTGAGTGCCGATTTAAATTTTTTTTTATTTCCGATGTTTTTATTATAATTGGATTGTATCTACTGATCTTGCTTTTGCAGCCCCTGCGTTGGGCTTATACTGTAAGTGATTGTTAACCTGTAAAAAACAATACAACTTTGAATGTGAAAATAAAGGAATTAATTAATATTAATAATGTATTGGGTACTGCTCTTACTGGGTATATTTAGGCTAAATACACACAATGTACATTTTTCTGCATTATTAGCAGATTTGGTAGGATGCTTCATCTGTGCCACTGATCATAAGTACAATAAGCCAGCGATGCCTAATACATCTCTGGCTTACTAGTTAAGACATGCTGGACCTGCAGCAGCTCTATCAAGTACTGGGGTTTCCTGTTAATAAATATTCTTGCTGATTTATGAAAAGATTGCAGTAGCACTGTGCACACTAGGGCACATGAGCACAGTAGATATGAAATGTTTTAAATTGCATCACTGCTCTTTATGACTTGCTAATAGCGATGAGCAAATATCATGAAAGTTGCTTAGGCTTCAAACATGTATTTGTAATTGTAAGCAGCAAGCTACCGAATTGTTCGCCCTATAGGACGCACCGGCATATAAGACGCAATCTTAAAGGTGAAAAATCTAGGGAAAAAAAAGATTCTGAACCCAACAGTGATCTTCAACCTGCAGACCTCCAGATGTTGCAAAACTACAACTCTCGGAGTTGTAGTTTTGCAACATCTGGAGGTCCGCAGGTTGAAGACCACTAGTATAGGAGGTAATACTCACGTGTCCCTGCCGCTCCGGAATCATCACCGCTCGTCACCGCTGCCCTAGATGTCGGTCCATCGCTGTCGCCGCGTCCTCGTGGTGTCCCCGACGCTCCGGACGTCTTCTTCCCCGAGATCCACGCTCTCCGTCACTGTTATCACATCCGTCCTTCGACGTGATGACGTCGAAGGAGAGCGCCGGCCATGCAGGGGATCCCGGCACGGAGCAGACACCGAGGAGGCAGATAAGGTCCCTCACGGTGCCCTGTAAGCTGTTTGGGATGCCGCGATTTCACCGCGGCAGTCCCGAACAGCCCGACTGAGCAGCCGGGTTACTGTCACTTTCGTTTCAGATGCGGCGGTCAGCTTTGATCACCGCGTCTGAAGGGTTAATACAGGGCATCACCACGATTGGTGATGTCCTGTATTAGCCGCGGGTCCCGGCCGTTGATGGCCGCAGGGACCGCCGTGATAGGTGTGTATTCGCCGTATAAGACACACCAACTCTTCCTACCCAGTTTTGGGGAAGAAAAAGTGCCTCTTATATGGCGAAAAATACGGTACTTAGTGTATATGAGCAGGGACTCCTGTCGTTGACATATCACATTTTTTTAAGTATACTATGAAGTAGAAATGAATAGACTGCACTCACCACTTAATTTTTAATCTGTGCTTGTATTTCAGTTCGATCATGGGAGTGCATAAAGTTGGTGCGTTCAATAGGAGAACAACATATGTTTCCTGCTGTTTAGCGCATCCTCTGGCTCGTACACTTTTGAGAGTATGAGCCAGAGGATGTGCTAAATAGTGCGAAACATATGTTGCTCTCCTATTTAATGCACTTGCTGCACACACTCCCATGATCGAACTGTAGTAAAAGCACAAATGAAAAGTGGTGAGTGCAGCCTATTCATTTCTACTTCATAGTATACCAGGAACTTTGTCCTGTTTTGGGCGTTTTGCACCTCCACACAAGTGCTGTTTTGCTGTGCCTGTCATATCGTGTCGCCACATTCTGGGACTTGTAAAGGATCACACAACAAGTAGTGTCAGTTCGCACCTCTGCCTCTATTGATTTACATCACATTTTTTGCCATGTCTCCTTTTCTCCCAGCCACACTTCCTTTCTAGGAACTTTTCAATGCTATCTAGGGAGATGTAAAAATTATCTAAAACATATTCATTTTGGCGTAGAACCATGTACTCCTTCTTTTTTTGCACAAAATGTGCCAAAATTCTTGCTCCATTGTGCCCCATCATTTAATAAACACAACTCAATGACAACTTGGGAAAGTAGGCCATGGAGATGAGAGGTAGAAGTATAATATTCCCACATATTTTATTGTTGTTAGAATATCAAAAATATTTATTTCTTTGATTTCTACTAATAACAATAAGCTTAGTTTAAGAAACAACATGGCTATTTGTGTAAAAGTGCTAATAATAGAAACAGGAAGCAAATCCATAGAATAGATTGCAAAATCAAATTCAGTTTGATTCGCTTAGAATTTAGTCAGATCCTTATTGCCTGAAGGTATTGTCTGAATTCAATTAGTACCTGTTCACACAACTCTGTTAACCAATTAGTCAATGAATAAGTCTATTTGGCTATTGAAAAAAAAACAAAAAAATAAAACACCTGTCCACAGGGTTTTTGTAATCTTTAATAGGGTGCTATAGATAAAAGTAATTGCCTTTATTCCCGAGGATTAGATTCCTAAGCTCAGGTGTGGTGTGCCACGGGGTGTGAGGTGAGGTGTAAGGGGCAGATGGTGTTGCCCAGGGGTAGATGGTATTAACCCCTTTGTGTTTGTGACACCAGGGTGTGGTTTGCCTATTTAACCACCCAAAGGTAGTACCGCTAGTCCTAGGTTAGGCAGGGGCAATAAAGAGTCCAAGGCCAGGTTAAGGGTCACGGTAGCTTTTACTGAGGTTAGACAGGTGTTACAGTCTATACAGTTCAGCCAATATCCCAGAGAGGTGGCCAGTGATACAGAGAGACCTTGCAGGCTTGCTGGGACTGAATATAATGCAGGCCATGGTGACTAGACAGTAGACTTGACTCACTTGATGAGTGACTATTAAAGGACTTGAGCTTACTTGCAACTGACAGGTGGCTGCAGACTTTAGGTTTGAGGCCTCCAATGGCTGGACACAGGCACTGGGACAGATGACTGGACTTGACCTCAGCAGGAAGAGAATCACAAGAGAAGAGAGCAATTGCAGCTTCTCCCTATTTTTTATAGAGTGGCTGTGCAAGGAGCCCATATGTTACTTGAGAGGTCACTTGGTCACTGGTGTTCTCTGGGTAACAATACAATCCTGTGGTACAAGTATAATCATGTGACAAACAATCATGTGACAAACAATAAAGGTCCTTTACTCTTATATACACAGGGGGAGATACTGCAGGAGATCCCCAGGGACAGACAGGGACTGAACCTGAAGGGACTCTAGAACCATACGGGACCATATCCTGTACTGGGATACCACACTGGGTTTGTCATAAAACAATGAAAATAATACAGATTCAGCTCATTTAAGCCAGTATTCACTGTGGTAACAGCCTAGAACATTTAACAAATATTTACAGAATCCTTAAAGGGAACCAAGATTTACTTTTTACCATATACTGTTTAACAATTGGCAATGCGTTATATTTGGTAAAATATTTATCCTCAATATCTGTGGGGTACATTTTTGCCCCCAGGGATGATGAGGATGTGAAGTTATAAAGTCCCCACTGCTGCCCTGTAAGTAGTCCCCTGGGCGGGGAGCTGTACTTACCAGGTCCCATTATGCCGGCTGTAGTGATGCCCCATCAGTGTGATGTACAGCCTGTCTGTTTAGGTAGTAGAGTGACAATACAGGCCGTCAATCACGTCGAGGGGGCTTCACTATATCCAAAGCGACCGGGCCTGGTAAGTACAGCTCCCCACCCAGATGACTACTTGCAGGGTGTCAAGGGGGACTTTATATCCTCACGAACCCTGGGGGCAAAAACTCCCCCTGAGAATGGTGAGGATAGAGATTTTATCATTTATAATGTGTTTAAACCAAAAAGGACAAATGTGTTTATATGGATCAATTTTTTATTATAGCAAAATCACATACAATACAGAAAAAAGAATCATAAGAACAATTAAAAATAAATTGAAGGATAATCCAGAGATGATAGTCCAATGGACAAGAACCAAAAGGTAGTTATTACAATGATAAAATTAGATATTAATCATGATAGCGGGACACCAGGGAGGAAGATACATATAAAGTGCAAAAATAAACTCATATATTGGAGGCACATAAACATGAAATAAAGTGCAATTTAAAATACACAGTACATATCATTACTTTCCCTCTGAGTTACCAAATGTAAATAAATAGAAAAAGGTACAAAGGAGAAACAAAGTGCATAGCAATAAATAGCATAACCTATACTGCATGTAAGCTACATATAGGAACAAGACATGTATAAGCAAGGTAGCAAATACATAATACAAGCTGGTGTACAGAGCCCTAGTCAGCAGTCAGACCCAACATCACGCCCCGGTTGAAGCGATAAGTGAAATGTTGGGTCTGATGGCTGACTAGGGCTCTGTACACCAGCTTGTATTATGTATTTGCTACCTTGCTTATACACGTCTTGTTCCTATATGTAGCTTACATGCAGTATAGGTTATGTTATTTATTGCTATGTACTTTGTTTCTCCTTTGCACCTTTTTCTATTTATTTACATTTGGTAACTCAGCGGCAAAGTAATGATATGTACTATGCATGTTAAATTGCACATTGTTACATCATGTTTATGTGCCTCCAATATAGGAGTTTATTTTTGCACTTTATATGTATCTACCTCCCAGGTGTCCCACTATCATGATTAATATCTGATTTTATCATTGTAATAACTACCTGTGACCCTAGTCACCGTCTTTTGGTTCTTGTCCATTGGACTACCATCTCTGGTTTATCCTTCAATTTATTTTTAATTGTTCTTATGATTCTTTTTTCTGTATTGTATGTGATTTTGCTATAATAAAAATTTGAACCATATAAAAATTTGTCCTTTTTGGTTGTCGCTACGTTCAGCGTCGGGTCAGTTACCCTTGGGAATTTTTTCTTTCGTGTTCTCATATATAATGTGTTGCCAAACTATAACTTTATAAAAAATCCAAACTGTATTTAAAAGCCCCAAGGGGAAAATACCCATATACTACAAGTCATTGCTACAGTCAGTGACTAAGCCCACAGCATACCCCTCCTCATACATTCACTGTGCATGTACAGCAAATATAACTAAGAGGTTAATGGTGGTCACAAGCTTTGGGTACCAGGCTGAGGTCTCCTTCAGCAAGGTCAGCAGATGTGCCCCAGAACAATAAACATGTTTTACATATTATTATTATCTAGCAGTATATATTGCTCTTTTGTGCATATTCATGACGTTTTCTAATAAAGAAAGGCAGTCATACAATAAAGTGCACAAATAAAGTAAAAATGCTCCTCTTGGCAGCCCAGTCGCGTACATAATAGACACATAATAATGGATTGCACATGCCAGCATTTCTTGGTATGTAATTTCAGAAAGCATCAAAACAGTAAGTGCATTATATTAATTATCATATTGTTAGAAAAAGTGAGTTAATTTTAGTGCGATCCTGTGATATACGCAGATGGTTTCTTATAAATTATTGAGCAGTTAATTAGCATACTTACTAGATTAAACTGGTGAGTTCCATTTGTCTTGCTATAATAACAATTGGATGACAAGCCATTGCTAAAATTCATTTTCATATAACAAGGGAAGCAGGCATTTAATGATATGTCATGTACCCAAAATAGAACAAGAATGCCAACATATTGATGTGTTAATGGCTAATAGAAATAATGCATTACTTAGAGAAGCTAAAATCTTAATACCACCCATAATACAGGCATCATATTGGAGGTATACATTTGTGTAGTGCAGAGCTTATCGGGTATGGATACCTTTGACATAAAAATTAAAACAAACATTTTCTTTACCTGCTAATGGTTACCTTGAGTTAAAACTTTGCACTAAGTTTGGCCTGCACTCTTCATTCATTCAGATTCCCCTGATATTCAGTTTGTAGCCTGCTATTAGTTTCAGATTTTCTCACGCAAAAGTGTCATCCTTGTGATACATGGTGTATGCGAGGGCTGTGTGCAGTAGTCTAGAGATTGCTGTGTGTGCTTTGCTTTCTCTCAACAATTTTCCCAGCATATGCAATTCTCCTCCTGCAATCTGCCTTGTATCTGCTTTCCCCCCAACTAGTCTGTGAGCCTATGTGAGCTGCCCTCCATGGCCCAGATTTACTTAGACTGTCTTAAAGTTAGAAATGGCAAACTTGGATAAGGCTGCATTCACATTACGTTTATGCATTATGGCTGCTGGCTCCCATATTCTAGCCAGAGCAGCGCTGAAAACCATTCACTTTAATGAGCTGACGACAGTTAGACAGGGACTCCGGTGGTCTAATTTTTACACTGTTTCTGGTTTTGTGACTGGTCTGGTCACAAAATAGGGTAGGGGGCAAAAATGAGCAGACCAGAGTCACTGTCTAACTCCAGTCGACTCATTAACCCCTTGCTGCAAAATGCAGTTTCTAAACGGCACTGCGGCATGGGAGGGTTATGAAGCAAGCTCAGAAGCTATCAGCAGCCAGGACCCGTGGCTAATGCTGGACATTGCATTCAGGCAGATTTCCGGCATTAACTCTTTAGACATGGTGATCAAAGTTGATCGCTGGGACTGAAGGGAAAGTAAAAGCTTCCCGGCAGTTGAGTCCTGCTGATCTGTGCTGATCAGCTAGGATGTATCCTGCACGTCCGATCGGCGATTGACTGCCCCAAGCCTGAAATCCAGGCTTGAGCAATCATCCGGCAATAACACTGATCAATGCAATGTAATGAATGGCATTGATCAGTGCATTGAATCAATGTACTGCATGTTATAGTCCCCTATGGGGGCTATAACGTTGCAAAAAAAAAAACTGATTTATTATTTTTTTTTTATAAAGATGATTTAACGCCTTCCCTAATAAAAGTTTGAATCACCCCCCTTTTCCCATGAAAAAAACTATAAATAAAAATAAACATTTGTGGTATCGCCGCGTGCATAAATGTCCAAACTATAAAAATACATTGTTAATTAAACTGCATGGTCAATGTCATACACGCCAAAAAAAAAATCCAAAGTACAAAATAGCGTATTTTTGGTTTCTTTTTATACCATTCAAAAAATGAATTAAAAGCGATTAAAAAGTCAGATCAAAATAAAAATGGTACATATAAAAACTTCATATCTCGGTGCAAAAAACGTTCCCTTATACCATCGTACGTGGAAAAATAAAAAAGTTATAGGGGTCAGAAGAGGACAATTTTAAACGTATACATTTTCCTGCATGTAGTTATGATTTTTTTCAGAAGTAACACAAAATCAAACCTATATAAGTAGGGTATAATTTTAATCATATGGACCTACAGAATAAAGATAAGGTGTCATTTTTATTGAAAATGTACTGTGTAGACATGGAAGCCCCCAAAATTTACAAAATGGCGTTTTTTCCTACATTTTGTCGCATAATGTTTTTTTTTTTTTTCGTTGTGCTGTAGATTTTTGGCTAAAATGACTGATGTCATTACAAATTAGAATTGCTGGCGCAAAAAATAAGCCATCATATGGATTTTTAGGTGCAAAATTTAAGGGGTTATGATTTTTAGAAGGTAATTAGGAAAAAATGAAAGTGCTACAAGGAGACAGGCCAGTACATCAGGAGATGTGGATGAGGCTGTAGGATGGCAAAAACCCAGCAGCAGGACCGCTACCTCCGCCTTTGTGCAAGAAGGAGCAGGAGAAGCACTGCCAGAGCCCTGTAAGATGACCTCCAGCAGGCCACAAATGACTCCATGACGGTGGTATGAGGGCCCGAAGTCCACAGGTGGGGGTTGTGCTTACAGCCCAACACCTTGCAGGACGTTTGGCATTTGCCAGAGAACACCAAGATTACAATATTCACAACTGGTGCCCTGTGCTCTTCACAGATGAAAACAGGTTCACACTGTGCACATGTAACAGACGTGACAGAGTCTGGAGGCGCTGTGGATAACGTTCTGCTGTCTGCAACATCCTCTAGCAGGACCGGTTTGGCAGTGGGTCAGTAATGGTGTGGGGTGGCATTTCTTTGGGGGGGCCGCACAGCCCTCCATGTGCTTTCTAGAGGTAGCCTGACTGCCATTAGGTAGGAGATGAGATCCTCAGATCCCTTGTGAGACCATATGCTGGTGCGGTTGGCCCCGGGTTCCTCCTAATGCAAGACAATGCTAGACCTCATGTGGCTGGAGTTTGTCAGTAGTTCCTGCAAGAAGAAGGCATTGATGCTATTGACTGGCCTGCCCGGTCCCCAGACCTGAATCCGATTTAGCACATCTGGGACATCATGTCTCGCTCCATCCACCAACACCACGTTGCATCACAGACTGTTCAGAAGTTGGTGCCACCTCTTCAGGAGCATGCCCAGGGATTGTAGGGAGGTCATAGGGGCACCTGGTGGCCACACACTGCTGAGCCTCATTTTTACTTGTTTTAAGGACATTACATCAAAGTTGGATCAGCCTGTAGTGTGGTTTTCCACTTTGATACTGAGTGTGACTCCATATCCAGACCTCCATGGGTTTAAAAAATTTATTTCCATTGATAATTTTTGTGTGATTTTGTTGTCAGCACTTTCAACTATGTAAAGATGAAAGTATTTCAAACGATTAGTTCATTAATTGTGTTGTCTTAGTGTTCCCTTTATTTTTTTGAGCAGTGTCGTATGAATGGGCCTTTACAGAACCTGAAGAATCGTAAAGTATGCCTTGTTGGATTTGAGCCTATGGTGGTGGGATCGGAATATTCATTGAAGGCTCTTTTGTGAAATCACTCAGTTTATAAGCAAGAATTTTATTTTGTCAAGAATGTTCCACTGATAAATAAACGGTTACACAAAATTTCAGAATTTTTTTTTCCATATAGGGATTAAATTGTGACAACAGTTGCTGCTGTCTTTTTTTTTTTTTTTTTTTTAATACTAGTGTTATTGCATACCAAAAAATCAGTTATTGCATACCAAGACATTTAATAGAAATTCTTGCCTCCTGTGCAAAATGTAATTTGTTTGGGTACTAAACACATCAATCATGTCATGTCTCAACAGGATTAGGGTGATTTAAGGTTACAGAAAACAATTAAATGATGCACACTCTCTACATGCAAGGAGAATCCCACTCAATGTCATCAGAAATCAAAACAGGCAAATGTTTACTTTGACATGATTACTCCACTTTAAGGAGACTAATTACACCGCTAAATTGTTGTCAAAATTCGGTATTTTTGCAATCAACAAGGGATTACAGCTCGTAACAAGCAATGTGGTATATTTTTATACATTTCATACCTGATATCACAAACAATTTTTCAAATTGGTAAACATACCTTAATAAAATTCTGCTATAGTTCAAAATTGAGGTTCTTAGCTTACCATCTGGCCAAATATCATGTGCCATTCCACCATGATAAAGTTGCCTTATTGACATGGACCCTACACCATGAATATGCCTCTGAGCATTCAATTTCAAGACTTGCAAGGTCTGAAACATCTAGCACCTTATAAAATGCTGGATGTTTCAGACCTTGCAAGCCTGGAAACTAAATGCTCAGAGGCATATTCATAGTGTAGGGTCTATCCCAATGAGGTCACCTTATCGTCGTGGGATGGTACATGCTATTTGGCCAAATGATAAGCTAAGAACCTCAATTTTTCACTATAGCAATATAGCATATCATGTTTCATATATATCATATATTTGTTCTAGCAGTGTGCTGCTGTCATTTTCTTGCTTTTGCTAGTTTAGCCACAGCAGTGTGCACCTGTATGCCCGGTCCATGCAGTAGTTGTGTATCAGTATGGGCTGGCCAACTTCTACATTTTTTAAATAAAATTCTGGATATACAAATTGAGTAGAAATTTGAATCCATCAACCTCTTAAATTTTTTACAGAATTCAGCATTTTAGACTTGTGACTTCATGGGCTCGGTCCATTGGCAATTTTAAAGTTTTTGTAATTCTGCATGTTAAAGCAACATTATAGGGGTTGTCTGGGGATAATATTTAGTTTTTTAAATATGGGCGGAAGTACAATAAAAATAAAGAAAAAGTCAAATATCCCTTGATTCCCCACAGTTGGTGCTCTGTCTAACCAAGAAGCAGCATTGACAAGTGGGGGCCCAAAGCGCCAGAGAGGCAGCTGCGGGGAAACAAGGGAGGTGGAATTTGTTTATTTTAATTGCACCCCCAGCTATGGAGAGGTTATCCTCAGACAACCCCTTTATAAAAAGCACTCAAGAGATCTTGTTTGCTTTTTTTTTAGTGCAGCATAGGCTATTTGTAGAGAATAATGTAAAGGTTCTTTTGTATGCCTTGTGCTTACCTCTTTTAGCAGGCATGGGTTTTCAGCTATCTTGCTTTAATTTGAGAATATAAAGTAGTTATTCATGCTGACTTTATTTTTCACGTACCTTCTGGCTTTGCAGAGGGGGGAGTGGAGTCTCATTAATACAGTTCCTTTAATGAGAACAATCTAATCACATGGCTAAACTCCAGCCATTAGAAGTCAAAACTGATGAGACTTTTAAGTGTCAGTTCCCACTACATGTATTTCAAATGCTGGGAGTTAAAGTTTTGCAACATCTGGAGGGCCACCGTTTAAGATCACTGCTCTACAGAAACCTGATGATAAGTGTTCAATTTCCCTATAGCACAACAACTTTCCCCTCTGGAGAATATGGAATAGAGTATACAAAAATGGTATTGTAAAGTGTACAGCCCCTTAATTTGAATTGGTCACTATGGCAACAATGCCACTTTTTTCCTTAAAGAATACCTGTCATCAAGCCATATTTTCTAAACTAACTCAGATTATATTCCCTTAATACTCCCTACACCCCTCCTGCCCTTAAAAAATGTTTCTGAGCTTTAAAAAGATCTGTATCATACCTTTTCATTTGCTCACATTGTGTGAGCTCCTGGCAGGAGAAAGTGGGCGTTCCCCAGAAGGCGTGATGTCACTGAAGCTTGCGAGAGCTGTGCCTCGCCATGCCCCTCACGCACTTCCTTAGTTTGGTCTCCTGCCAGGCCGGGAGGAGACCAAACTAACTGTTTGACTTGCAGCAGGGAACAGAACAGAGCCACCTAGTGGCCTTTTTCAATCACATTAAAAACATATATAATAATTTTAACAGCAAGTAAATAGCAAAGTATCTTATAATTACTTAAGGAACAATATATTAAATGTTTAGTTTAGTTCTTTAAAAAGAAAATTCAAATATGAGCATTTTTTTTCAAGAAGAGTCACAGAAAAGCAGGCACGTAGTCAGCATAATGTTGTGTCTGGGAAAAGCTATTATCTGTAGATTATTGCACCTTTTTCAGAAATAATTATAAAACTAATCAATACATGCAATGTCTGAATCTTTTATCATCCCTTTAATCCACGGTGAAAGTTATATGGGTTTATTTTTGGTCAACAGCTGGTTTATGAAGACGACAGAAAATCTACTGCACGTAATTGAAACAATAGAACGGTAACAAGGATGATCGGAGGTGCTGGATGTGGAGATGCTGGCTGCAAGACGCTGAGCCAAAAATGCACTTGCTTCAATGTACTGGTTAGATAACAATGACATTAAGAGACTCGCTGTAATCCTGGTTCTCAGTCACTTTGTGTGTCTATCAAAAGGTAAAAGATTTAAAAAAAAGTATGTAGGGAGATTTCTGAACATACTCAGATACTGTAGACAGCTATGTTATGATGTCAAGGGGGTAACCTGAAGCTCTTGTGCCCCAATGTAAAATCTGTAACAGATAATGTGTTATTCATTACTTTAGTTCTGATCTCCATATATGGTGCAATGGGAACTTTGGGCCCTCTCAGGCTCTAATGCTTTAGTGTGATTGTAACCTGTATCCCTATGCCCTTACCCTAAGAAGAGGATAACAAGTAGTGTGTGCATCATACATTGCAGTATACATTTAGGTGGAAATTTATCATTACCATCCTGACATTTTATTGGCTGGAATTTGGTGCTAAATTTTTGTGCAGTTGGTTTTTGTGCAAAACTTTTGCGCAATTTCAAAATAGACAACTTTAGCTAAAGTGACTGTGATACAGTGCTTCATTCATGGCTATTCAGTGGACAAGATTTATTAAAGGTGCACAAACAATGCACAAATGTAAAAAAAAAAAAAGGTGCCAATTCATACCACTTCTGCCTTGTCTTAGAAAAATGATATCCTACAGGAGGTTCTGAGGTAATGTTTCATTTGTGTTAAATTTATCAAAGTCTATGCGTCATTTTGATAAATTTGGTGCACATAAGCCAAAAACACAGCAAAGTGGAACATTTATTAATATATGTCTGTGGGTCAGTATAGTTACAGCAATTTTTATATAGTTTTGCAGGATAGGTACAGTTATGCTCAGCACCGCTTGTGTATCGTAGTGGGAACCCACTCTTGTACCGCTCTTGCACCACTCTTAAACACAATACATAGCTAAACCTGGGGTGGTGCTATCTGTAGTGCACATAACGCAATGTAAATAGGTCCAAATAGAAAAAGATGCACTCACCACGTCTTGTGGCAGGTAGTAACTTTTTTATTTCAGTGCAGAAACAATCAGACCCTTGCTACCAGTATTGGGAGTAGGTGCAGGACACTAAAGTTGTGACAGCTGTTTCACCCGCGCATGCAGGCTTGGTCTGACAAAGCCCACATGCACAGGTGAAACAGATGTCACACCTTTAGATGTCTGCCGCGTCCTACACCTACTTCTGTTACTGGCTGCAAGGGTCTGTTCGTTTCTGCACTGCAATAAAAAAGTTACTACCTGTTACAAGACATGGTGAGATCATATTTTTCTATTTGGAAATATTGATATAGTTTTATTTTAATTTTAATTAGTCACTATCAGCACTATTGCTTTTGTCTAACTCCTGTTTTGCTATTCAGTATTCACTTCTCCCTTGGCTATTGATCATTCTCCTGTCTTCTGTTTTAGTACTGCATTACTTTCTCTGATAAAGATCTGGCCTATCAACTCCAATTTTATATTTGTGCTTTCTTTATTTGTCTTTGGACTTTAGTTTTGTCTATTACCCTTTGTGTCCCGACCTGGTTTCCTAAACCTGTCTACAGTTCTTTTTATTGTTTTGACTCAGAACATGACTGCACTTTTTTCAGCATAGGGGCGATCACCATTTGTGGAACAGCTGCGTAGGGCGGTTACACAACAAGACAGGAAAAGGGGTTCTGGGTGAGCACAGGGCCACATTATTCCCTGCCCAACGAAATAACAAAATGTGTGTGGTCACAGCTATTTGATTAGATTAGGGTGTTTCTGTGTTTTTATTAAATCAATATTTAATATAATTGTACAGTAGCAAAGCAAAAATACATATATATTCACATTTTTATTGAGAAATAAAAAATCTACAACAAGCATGGAATAAGCAAGAAACTGGGAGTTTAGTGGTCACAGTTACACCTAATAATCACTGTATCCATTCAGAATACTTGTCCTTCATCTGTCATTAGATGCCTGCCTATTGTTTATGATAGCTAAAGGTTAATGTAGTATTAGAAAGAAAACAAAAGAGTGGAAAGTCAAACTGCTCTATAATGCTGCCAACAAGGGCATCTATGTCTACGCAAAGGTCACAGTGAATGAATATGTGTTATACACAGTTAGGTTTACTAGAATTACTATTCTAGGTTATGCAGATGCTCCTTTTAATGTAGAATCCAGTGATATGATCTAGAAAAACAAACATACCAACAACTCATTATTTATAATGTCTGCTAATGGAAATTTTATGTAAAGTCACTTCTCATATTGACACTGGTATTCAACTATAATCCAGAGCAAGCCTGTCATTGGCAATATTTGACTAATGTATTTAAGTATACAGAATATCTAGAAAAATTGGATGATTATGTTTTGTTCGTATAATGTGCAAAAAATCTTTACATTTTGTTTTGAAACATTAGTAATTATTTTCTACATTTCAGATCGAAAGTGTAGTCCTGATTTGCCCTTCTGCATCATTTTAGGTTGAAAAAATAGTGTAGTCCCCATTTGTTTGATTCTGCACCCTGTAAAATATTTAATTTGCACCTTGTAAAATATTTACTATTGCAAATGCATCATATGTCTGGTGTAGTTTGCAAAAGAAAACTGGATTACTTTGTTTGTACCATATATATTATTTGTTTTAGACATGTTTGATCTGTGCCCGACAAGGAAATGTGGCCTAGAAAGAAGGCATGGCTTCAGTATGCCCAGATGCCCAAAATTTGCTCTAATCCTTGGTTTAAACATGGACTAAAAAGTCTGAAGATATAGCAGATTTATCAAATAGCATGCACCACATTTAAAACATTTTGTGCATTTGTAGACTTTCTAAGTTTACATAAGAAATAGAGAGAATATTAGTAATTCTGGACAAAAATTTCCTATTGCTATTATTTACTACACTACACTACATTACTAGCAGCTTTTATGGGAAAAAATAGCTCTGTTTTTTCTATTTCTGGATAACCTCTTTAAGTTGTTGGACTGGGCCACAAGAGAGCATGAAGTTCTCCAAGCTCTGACATAACAATGTACAAGGCATGGAGATCCAACAACTGCCAACACCATTTGAAGCCAAGCACTTGACACTAAAGTCTATTTCCTATTCTCAAATAAAATGTTAACCCTATTGATATCTCCTGTGCTAACAATGATGAAAGCACAGTTGGACTGGTACACCAAAGAACATACAGTTCTCCAAGCTCTGACACAATGTCCAGAGTTTGGAGACCAAACAGAAGGCAACCCCATTAGGGACCAAACACTTGCCTCTAGAATCTATTTCCTATTAGTAAGTCCCCTATATGCAGTGGATTGAGGAAGCCAAATGGTGGTGAGATGTTGTAGTGAGAGACACTGATAATGTCCTAAGATGCTTAAATGTTACAATTAGAGATGAGCAAATTTTAGAAAAATTCTAATCTGCTGATTTGCTGAATTTTCCCAAAATCGCTATTACAAACGGCTATTTTTGGCCTACAGAGAGCCTCAATAGGGCTGTAGAACACTTTGCCTTGTCGTAACATGCATAGGTAGTGTGCTGGGTTAGTGAAATAATACTGTATAACATGCAGATTACAGGCATCACTAATAGAATCACTGCAGCAGAACGTCTGGATGAGGCAGCAGGGAGACCATATTGTGTCAAAATTAAAGAGATTTTTTAATGTAATTTTTATTTAATTTAATTTGAATGTATTTAAATTTTTTGAGTACCCATTCTGGTGAGCATTGAGCTGGCGGTCTGCCACGAGGCAAGCTAATACCTGTTCCAGCCCCTGCCTCACAGAGTGCCTGTCTTACTCTGTGTGGAACTGCAAATGTTTCATTTAATCAGTTATGGTTCATTATTATTGTTATAACCTGTTTCATTGGATTCTTGTGGTAATTCCAGAGGTAATATATGATGACGACTAGAGAGGAGTGAATTTAAAAAAAATTTGATTTGTCCAATTTGATTCACTCATCTCAATTGAGGACTCACTGGAGGGAAAGTCTGGTGCCAGCAGCTGTTGTAATTCCAGCTCCGATTGTGTAAAATTTGCTGTGGGGTATAAGGTGCTGCAGTGAAAAAGCTTGTACTTGTATCTTAAAACAATGGTTCATTATTATTGCTCCAACCTGTTTGATTTGATTCTTGTGATAATTCCACAGGTAATATATGACGTCGACGACCATAGTGCCTCAGTCTTGAAAAGATTACATTGATTTTTTTTTTTATTTAAATGTAAGATTTTGATTAGATTCACAAGTTTAATGTCCCGAGTGCTCAAAGTGCTTGCTTTGAACTAATACTATTTGACCACAAAGCCCAATATAACAATGAGTCACATGGTGGCACAATGACCCACCCTGGAGGTGGCAGCGGCATGAGGAGACCATAATCTGGCAGAATGACACAGCCTGGAATTGGCGGCAGCAAGAGGAGACCACATAGTGGGAGAACGACCAAACCTGGAGGTGGAACCGACATAGGGCCTCACAATTGAAAGGATTAAAGATATTTTGGAAACATTTTATTGAAGATTTAAAGGGGTACTCTGCCCCTAGAAATCTTATCCCCTATCCAAAGTATAGGGCATAAGATGTCTGATCGCGGGGGTCAGACAGCTGGGGACTCCCCCATTCTACCATGCGGCACCCACCTGTAACAGCTTCTGGAACCACTGGAGGCCCTCAGGCTAATACCATCCCGACCACGGGGACGTAAGATTGTGACGTCACGATTCCGCCCCCGTTTGACATCACACCGGCCCCCTCAATGCAAGTCTATGGGTGGGGGCATGAGAGATGTAACGCCTCCTCCCATAGACTTGCATTGTGGGGGCGGGGTGTGACGTCACACGAGGGCGGGGTCGTGAAGTCACGATCTTACGTCCCCGTGGTCGGGATGGTATTAGCCTGAGGGCCTCCAGCGGTTCCGGAAGCCGTTACAGGTGGGTGCCGCATGGTAGAATGCGGGGGTCTACAGCGGCGGGGCCCCCGCGATCAGACATCTTATCCCCTATCCTTAGGATAGGGGTGGAGTACCCCTTTAAAATAGATTAATATTAAGTTTCATTTAATGTGCCTGCGGCATGAGGAGACCACAAGGCCATGGTGTGTCTGGGTCCCTGACAGCCATCGTTCCCAACACGTGTTGTAGGATATGAAGCAGTGTAATGATGTTGTTCATCCCATAATCCTGACAACTGACTAACAATGGGGCTTCCTCAAAGGGCCTGAGCAAACACCAGATGTCACGTATGAGCTGCCACTTGTTAACATTGAAGGTACACAGGGGAGTCCCACTATCCGCTTGGATCATCAAGAAATCGCTGATGGCTTTTCTCTTTCCAACATATGGAAGGTGGAATTCCAATGTGTGGAAACGTCGCAAATCAGACTATGTTGGGGGATGCCATTCTGACGATGCAGGTCAAGGAGGGTGTGCTTTGCAGTCTACGAGTGGCTGAAGTGCATGCAAAGTTTTCTTCTCATTGTTAGGACATCTTGCAGATGGGGGTAACACTTCATGAATCACTTGGCAACCAGATTGAACACGTGTGCCATGCAGGGCACATGGCTCAGGCTTCCTTGAAGCAGCGCAGACAAGATGTTCTTACCGTTGTCGGGCACCATGGTTCTCATTTCCAGTTTTCGTGGAGTAAGCCATGATTCAATTTCTTGATGAATGACTTTTAGCAGTTCCTCCCCTGTGTGACTCCATTCGCCAAAGCAAACCATGTGAAGAACAGCATGACACTGCCGTGCCCTGCACAAATGCTATGCTGGAGGGCCATTTTCATTAACTCCTTCTGGACGAAGGGCGTACCTGTAAGCCCCTCATCCGGTCCCGGTGTTTAAAACGGGTCACACCGTGACCCCGCATCACACCGGGTCGGTCCTGGCTGCTAACGATAGCGGGGACCCTGGCTAATAGCGTGCTGCACCGATCGTTGTGCCGCACGCTATTAACCCTTTAGACGAGGCGATCAAAGTTGACTGCTGCGTCTAAAAATGAAAGTAAACGCTTCCCAGCAGCTCAGTCGGGCTGATCGGGACATTGCGATAAAATTGTGATGTCCCCATCAGCTAGGACACGAGCAGAGACCCCCTTACTTTACTGCGTCACGTCCGATTGGCTCTTGATTGCTCCAAGCCTGAGCTACAGGCTTGATCAATGGAGCCCATATCTTGCTGAACCATGCAAAGCTATGGCATTGCAGGGATCAGGGTAAGAGATCAGTGTGTGCAGTGTTGAAGCCCCCTATGGGAGCTATAACACTGCAAAAAAAAAAAGTGGAAAAAAAAACGTTAACAAAGGTAATTTAACCCCTTCCCTAATAAAAGTTTGAATCACCCCCCTTTTCCCATAAACTGTGTAAAAAAGTAAACATATTTGGTATCACCGCGTGCAGAAATGTCTGACCTATAAAAATATATCATTAATTAAACCGCACGGTCAAAGGCGTACGCGCAAAAACATTTCAAAGTCCAAAATAGCATATTTTTGGTCACTTTTTATATCATGAAAAAATGATTAAAAAGCGATCAAAAAGTCCAATCAATACAAAAATGGTGCCGATAAAAACTTCAGAACACAGCGCAAAAAATGAGTCCTCATACCGGCCCGTAAACGGAAAAATAAAAAGGTTATATTGGTTAGAAGATGAGAATTTTTAACGTATAAATTTTCCTGCATGTAGTTATGATTTGTTTCTGAAGTACGACAATATCCAGCATTTTTAAGTAGGGTATCATTTTAACCGTATGGACCTACAGAATAAAGATAAGGTGTTATTTTTACTGAAAAATGCACTGCTTAGAAACGGAAGCCCCCAAAATTTACAAAATGAAATTTTTTCTTACATTTTGTCGCACAATTAATTTTTTTTTCCATTTCACCATGGATTTTTGGGTAAAATTACTAATGTCACTGCAAAGTAGAATTGGTGGCGTAAAAAAATAAGCCATCATATGGAATTTTATGTGCAAAATTGAAAGTGTTATGATTTTTAGAAGGTGATGAGGAAAAAATGAAAATGCAAAAACGGAAAAACCCTGCGTCCTTAAGGGGTTAAAATTATTGAAAAGATTAAAAGACATTTTTTTTTTATTGCATGTGGCCATGTTAATATCCTCAGGATACTGGATGAAGAACTTCCACACTGCAGAGTAGGTGATTTCCCCCCCAACAGTCCACACTGTCTGACTGCTACTACTGCCGCAAAGCAGGTGGTCTACCCCGGGCTCGTTTGGCTCCAGACTTTCCACTGCTGCCACCATGCTGACTCCCAACCATGCTTCCACCTTGCTGGTTCAACTGCTGCCTCATGGGAAATCTGCCACCTTTTTTTCCAGATGATGATGAAGTCCTCCTCAGGTTCCTCAACAGTGTGTGCTTTAGGAGCCTGAACGCTCCCAACACCACCTACCAGGCCACTCTCCTCATCACTATTTGCCCGTCTAGCGAAGGAAGCGGTGATGTCTCCTCCACTTCTTGGCTGGGCAGTAGCTGCTGACTGTCCTCTAGTGGATCGTCCTGACTAAAAAGTGGATCTGAACCCAAAGCATAGGACATTTCTATGGGGGAGGGAACAGCATAGGACAGAGGCAATTGGAGGACAGAGACTGCTCCCGGGCCATGCCAAATGACGGTTGTGTCTGAGGACCCCACTGACTCTTGACTGGGGGTGTCAGATGTCACATGTGATGAAGTGGATGACCGAGTTAACCAGTCAATGACAGCAGATGGGTTGCTGGTCGATACACGACCACTAGCTGATACCAGTAGCTCAGGCCTCTTGCTGCGACTCCTGCTGCCTCTCGCCCTTAGTCTGCTGTGACCTCTGCCTGCACCTCATTAATTTAGGCCTCTGCTACTCCTCTGTGCACGTCCTGGCACTTCTCTGCCTGACATACTTAGTGCGTATATGAGGGGAGTACAATACGCTCCACTTCGCTTAAAACAGTATTTGTCTAGAACCGCAGCAGGCGTGTAATTTTGGCTGGCCTTTCACAGTAACTAGGCCCTTGAAGCTTTAACAGGAACAAAATGTAAACCACGTAAATGTACGTATGTGGTATGCACTTATGAGGGGAGTACAATATGCTCCAGTATGCTCAAAACAGTATTTGTCTACAACACCAGCAGGTGTGTACTTTTGCCTGGCTGTTCACAGTAACTAGGCCCTTAAGACTTTAACAGGAGCAAAATGGTACACCACTTAGATGTACGCACAGGTTACACTTAATAGAGGACAATGCGCTTTTAGTGCTTTGCTCACCCTAACTGGCTGGCTACTATTAGCTTTTCAGTTTTTGTACACACCAGTGCTGCAGCACAAAGTCGCTGTGTACTACATCCATAATTGCACAGTCTCACTCCCTTCCCTATCAGTGCTTCTAGGCTGGATTTGGGCTTGAGGTAAATCACTGCTGTAATACACTCACAATTAACCTTTCTCTCTCAATCTCTCTCCCTTCCATATCAGTGCTTCTAGGCTGGATTTCGGCTTGAGGTGAATCGCTGCTGTAAGAAAAGCTTTTCTGTGCAACACACACTGCTCTCTGTCCCTCTATTTCTGCAATAGAACGCTGATGTGAGTGGCCACAAGATGTCGGTCGATTATATAGTGCTGTGACATCACAGGGGTGGCTGGCTGCTGATAGGCTGCATGCTGCATGTGATTCAGGGTCATCCCGCCGACCATTGTTTTCGCATTCACAGGATTCCTTGCCCCATGTCTTCAGATGTGGATGCGCCATTTTAGATGCCCTGGAGCCTGGACCTCACTAAATGAAGTTTAATGAATGAGTAAAATGAGTAAATAACACTTTTAGAAAAAGCTTGTAGACAAAAAGAAAAGTTTAGCTTTGGCTAAATTGCTTATGCCTCTACTTGTTATTCAGAAGCAATTTTGCTCATGCGGTACTAATGAGGGCATAACTAATTCCTCATATAATTGTGAGACAACCCTCCCTATATTGATCTGACAATAATATTTCACAGAGAACAAAGGTTTTTAAACCACAATCAATTTGTCCAAGGCCTAAAACTAGATGTGAAATGTAAATGAACTTTGTTTATTCACCATAACCTTAATTTGTTGGGTGTTCCATAAAGTTTAGCTTTAGAACAATAGGCAATTATCTGTAAGCTACACTGCTAAAGACTAACAAGTCAGTATTTGTATGCAGATGACTGAACTGGCTTTGCATTTCAATTTCAAGGTTGAAACATTATCAACTCAATGAATGCTGGATCCCAAATCTTGAAAGTTGGTTAAATTAATAAAATAAAAAAAGTTTAATTATTTTGTCAAAATATTCTGTTTAGATCATAATAATAACCAAATTGCAGGAACAGTAGATGTTTAGTAATATATATATATATATATATATATATATATATATATATATATATATACTCAATCCATGTGTGTATGTGTGTATGTTCCAGCATCATTTCCAAAAGGCAAAAGATATTAACATGAAACTTGCTACACATGTTAATTATATGTCAACAACAAACATAGCATAACATAGCATTTCACTCTTACCCACCCTCATTTGCTAGGGTTGGGGATTTTGTTTAAATTCCCATACAAATCTATGGGAAATATATGTTACTGCATAACTTCTAAACAGCTGGAGATATTTTGATAATACTCAGACACATGTTATTTATATATCCACTAAAAATAAAGGATAGTTAATTTAAACCTAACCTACCCTCATTTGTGAGGGTTGAGGTTTTTGTTTAAAGTCCAATGCAAATCTATGGGAAATGTATGTTCCAGCATAACTTCCATATGGCTGGAGATATTTTGATAATACTTGGTCACATATTACTTATATGTCAAATAAAAATGTATGATAGTTAAATAAACCCTAACCTACACCCATATGTGAAGGATGTTTTTTTTTTTTTCAAGTCCCATGCAAGTATATTGGACTTCTGGTACCTTACTTCACAAGCTCCGCTCTGCATCTCCTGTTGAATGGGTCAGTCCTGCTGGCAAGCAACACCCTCCCCACATTCCATGCCCCATCATCCTTTAAGCCACACCCCTTTTAGCTTCATCTTACAAACTCCTCATCACTACTCAGCCCCACCTGAGAATGGGATATGAGGATTAGAAATTATGACGGAATATGAGGTTGGGATATTGGAACAGGATATGGGGACGGGATATGAGGACAAGATGTGGGGATGGCATATGGGGACAGGATATAGGGACAGGAAAATGGGGAAGGGATATGAGGTGGGGATATGAGGACAGAATATAAGGTCGAGATATGAGGACAGGATATGAGTTCGGGATATTAGGAAGGGATATGGGGTCAGGATTTGAGGACAGGATATGACAGGATATTCCTCCTTTATTGCTTTTCCTCCACCCAGGGATTAGGTAAGAAAAACCGGGCAGGGACGGGTACTCAACTAGTCTATATATGCATATATATATATATATATATATATATATATATATGTGTGTAGATATAAAATTCAATGGGGGATACTTATCAAATGGTTTAGACTGTTTTTTCCTGTCTGAATTTGTTGCACAGAAAGTTGCAATCTAAATATGTGCGACTTTTCTGCCACTTTTGCTCTAGAGGATTTTTAGAACATGATGCATGCTGGTCTATTTTAGATGGAAATGCATTGGAAAATGCATTGGTGCTTAATTTATCAAAAGTGACTTTTCAGCGACAAGTCACATCGGCTGAAAGTACGCCTAAATGTCAGACCATGTTGGAGCAGGTTTAAATACAATCTAAAGCATAGATCTCAAAGTTTGTGCACAGAATTTATCAAGAGCCTTGCACCTTTTGATAAATTAGGCGCACAATAGACTAGCCTAACCCTCTGTAGTTTGGTCCATATTGATGCGGGACAGCTTTGATAAATATCCCCCAATGTGTATATATGTGTATTAACATGAAACTTGGTACACATGTTACTAATATGTTCTACAAACATAGGATAGGTAAATTAACCCTTACCCTCCCCCATTTGGGAGGGTCAGGGTTTTTGTTTAAAGTCCCATACAAGTCTATTGGAAATATATGTTACTGCATAACTGGAAATATTTTGATAACACTTGGTCACATGTTACTCATAGGTCCCTTAAAATATAGGATAGTTAATTTAACCATAATATACCCCCATTTATGAGGGTCAGGTTGTTTGTTTAAAGTCCAATGCAAATCTATGGGAAATGTGTGTTTCAGGATAACTGTCATACGGCTGGAGATATTTTGATTATACTTGGTCACATATTACTTACAGTATATGTAAAATAAAAACATATGACAGTTAAATTAACCCTAACCTACCCCCTTATGTGAAGGATGGGATTTTTGTTTCAAGTCCCAAGCAAGTACATGGGACTTCCGGTACCCTACTCCCTGAGCTCCGCTCGAGAGCTTGATGTCGAGAAATGAAGTTGAGATATGAGGACGGGTGTCACGATTCGGCAGGCTGGATGTGGATCCTCTGTGTCAGCAAGGGATTGGCGTGGACCGTGTCGGTGGACCGGTTCTAAGTTGCTACTGGTTTTCACCAGAGCCCGCCGCAAAGCGAGATGGTCTTGCTGCGGCGGTAGCAACCAGGTCGTATCCACCGGCAACGGCTCAACCTCGCTGACTGCTGAGAAGCCGTGGGACAGAAGGACTAGACAGAGGCAAGGTCAGACGTAGCAGAAGGTCAGGGTAGGCGGCAAGGTTCGTAGTCAATGTGGATAGCAGAAGATCTGGAACACAGGCTTTGGACAACACTAAACGCTTTCACTGGCACAAGGCAACAAGATCTGGCAGGGAAGTGCAGGGGAAGGGAGGAAATATAGCCAGGGAGCAGGTGGAAGCTAATAAGCTGATTGGGCCAGGCACCAATCATTGGTGCACTGGCCCTTTAAATCTTAGAGAGCTGGCGCGCGCGCACCCTAAGGAGCAGAGCCGCGCGCGCCAGGACATGACAGCCGGGGGCCGGGACAGGTGAGTGACTTGGGATGCGATTCGCGAGCGGGCGCGTCCCGCTATGCGAATCGCATCCCCGCCGGCAGTGTCAGTGCAGCGCTCCCGGTCAGCGGGTCTGACCGGGGCACTGCAGAGAGAGGAACGCCGCGAGCGCTCCGGGGAGGAGCAGGGACCCGGAGCGCTCGGCGTAACAACGGGATATGAGGACAATATATGAGGACAGGATATAAGGTCAAAAGCTTCCTACTTTGTTGCTTTTTCTTCCCAACAAGGATTAGGAAGGAAAGACCGGGCAATGCAGGGTACTAAGCCAGCTTAGAATAAAAAGTGAGCATATTTTTGAAAACTCTATAGAGACATATGGAACCAAATATTTCTTCAAAAAATCTGCCATATGTACCTTCAGGGTTTTTTCCTTCTAAACAAAGTTGGGGAAAACCAGATGTTTGCAATATACATCATGAAAAAGAGTACCAATAGGGTGTTTTTAACTCACATCATCATACTGTTCTTCTGCTTCATGAATCTGATCCCTTGCAAGTAACCTCCATGAACTGTAGGAAATAGAAAAGTAGTACCGCACTCCTTGTCTTTGTAAAATTAGTTTATCACAGAAGATCATCCATGGCACTCCAGTATAGTGGATGCATGCTTAAATATTTTTTGCTGCTTTTTTTGTGAACAACAGACGATGACAAGAAAAAAAGTAGGTGTAAAAATAAAAAAATCATTTTTTATTTTTTTCCGTATTTAGTTGAAAAAAAATTAGAGAGAGACAGAGAGACAGAGAGAGAGAGAGAGAGAGAGAGAGACAGAGAGAGAGAGAGAGAGAGAGAGAGAGAGAGAGAGAGAGAGAGAGAGAGATAGCTAAAAGGGACAAATATTTTCCTGAGGGAGAGGCACCGCTTCCGGTGTAAAACAGAGATTCAAAAAGGCCATTAGCACTACACGGGCTTTCTGGGTAAGAAGTATGCAAAGTTTCTCATCACACCACCATATAAGATAGCATGGTCTCTGATCCGCTCTGGCTCTTGTTACAAAGTTTTAGAAATTGATTGAGATTTATGCCAAGTCAGAATTCTCCCCGAAAGGCATAAATCCCAATCAGTTTCTATATGTGTGTGTATATATATATATATATATATATATATTACATATTTATTATATTTGTATTCATTGTACAATATAAAACCTCTAATATTGATTGTTTGAGTGGATGGGTTTATTCCCATCTTACACATTTATGGCATAGCAACAGAATCGGCAGAATATGGGTGGGTCCCTTAACCCCTTAAGGACCGGAGGTTTTTCCGTTTTTGCATTTTCGTTTTTTGCTCCTTGCCTTTAAAAAATCATAACTCTTTCAAATTTACACCTAAAAATCCATATGATGGCTTATTTTTTGCGCCACCAATTCTACTTTGTAATGACGTCAGTCATTTTGCCCAAAAATCTATGGTGAAGCGGGAAAAAAAATCATTGTGCGACAAAATTGAAAAAAAAAACGCTGTTTTGTAACTTTTGGGGGCTTCCGTTTCTACGTAGTACATTTTTCGGTAAAAATGACACCTGATATGTATTCTGTAGGTCCATACGATTAAAATGATACCCTACTTATATAGGTTTGATTTTGTCGGACTTCTGGAAAAAATCATAACTACATGCAGGAAAATTAATACGTTTAAAATTGTCATCTTCTGACCCCTATAACTTTTTTATTTTTCCGTGTATGGGGCGGTATGAGGGCTCATTTTTTGCGCCGTGATCTGAAGTTTTTAACGGTACCATTTTTGCATTGATAGGACTTATTGATCACTTTTTATTCATTTTTAAATGATATAAAAAGTGACCAAAAATGCACTATTTTGGACTTTGGAATTTTTTGGCGCGCACGCCATTGACCGAGCGGTTTAATTAATGATATATTTTTATAATTCGGACATTTCCGCACGCGGTGATACCACATATGTTTATTTTTATTTTTATTTACACTGTGTTTTTTTTTTTATTGGAAAAGGGGGGTGATTCAAACTTTTAATAGGGGAGGAGTTAAATGATCTTTATTCACTTTTTTTTTTCACTTTTTTTTTGCAGTGTTATAGGTCCCATAGGGACCTATAACACTGCACACACTGATCTTCTATGTTGATCACTGGTTTCTCATAAGAAACCAGTGATCAACGATTCTGCCGGATGACTGCTCATGCCTGGATCTCAGGCACTGAGCAGTCATTCGGCGATCGGACAGCGAGGAGGCAGGAAGGGGCCCTCCCGCTGTCCTGTCAGCTGTTCGGGATGCCGCGATTTCACCGCGGCTATCCCGAACAGCCCACTGAGCTAGCCGGGATGCTTTCGGTTTCACTTTAGACGCGGCGTTCAACTTTGAACGCCGCGTCTAAAGGGTTAATAGCGCGCGGCACAGCGATCAATGCCGCGCGCTATTAGCCACGGGTCCCGGCCGTTGTTAGAGGCCGGGCCCGACCCGCTATGACGCGGGGCCACGCCGTGGCCCCGCGTTATAGATCGGGAGTGGACACATGACGTTCCAGTACGTCATGTGTCCTTAAGGGGTTAAAGGGGTATTCCCCATTTATTTATTTTTTTTTCATATCAACTGGCTCCAGAAAGTTAAACAGATTTGTAAATTACTTCTATTAAAAAAATCTTAATCCTTTCAGTACTATCAGCTGCTGATGTTGAGTTGTTCTTTTTTGTCTGACAACAGTGCTCTCTGTTGACACCTCTGTCTCAGGAACTGTCCAGAACAGGAGAGGTTTGCTACGGGGACTTGCTGCTACTCTGGACAGTTCCCGAGACAGACAGAGGTGTCAGCAGAGAGCAGCTGATAAGAACTGGTAGGATTAAGATTTTTTAATAGAAGTAATTTACAAATCTGTTTAACTTTCTGGAGCCAGTTGATATGAAAATAAAATGTTTTTTTCATGGAATACCCCTTTAAACCCCTAGCCTAATGATAAGGTGGCTGAAGGCCACAGCATCTAGATGGAGTTCAAATATAGAGGAAGATGTGCATGTGTGCGGCTCTTGTTTCTCCCTTTCACTTTTGAGGACCATCTTCATTCATTGTCCACACTGTCGCCTTTGCTCTTCAAGCAGTACAGGGGTCAAATGTTCCCATTTGGGAGATAGATGCAATTCCCCAAGGTGGGATCCACATAGTTCAGATATGTATGACATATCCGTTCCATAAATGTCTAGGGTGTGAATACTCCATTATTAATCCACAGTCTTTTACCGATTCTTGATACTGTACTACAACATGTTAATTTATGTTTTACTCTTTGCGGAAAACTTTCTACAAATTGCATTAAAAGTTTCCCCAACACATTGGTTGTCTGTGAGATCTTAATGTAATAAATGGTTACAGGATACCAATCGGAGAAAGCGGGATGGTCAGTAATTATTTGCCCAGAAATCGGCTGTTGCCGCCATATGTCTGCATTCTGTTTTATCTCTAGATTCAATTAAAGTAAGTGCGAGTTTTCAGGAAATAATAACTGTGTATACTTTGAAGCTGTCAGGAAAGTTCATATGTTGACTTATTAGAGGTATAGCCCTATGGCTACTGCAATAATAAATCAGATCCATAGAACATATTGTTCTACGCAGCCTTGTGACTAAGAGCCTCTGAAGGAAGGCCTGAAATTACAGCTAAAGCATCTGTTCAGGAGATTTTAGACATCCAACTCCTTCTGTACTTCATCTAAAAGGCTACCAAAGCTGATGTGCTTCACTCTGAATATGCTTTCACCCCTTCACAAAGGCATATGCCTTTTAATAATGCATCTTGCAATCCAATTAGACATAGAACAATGCCATCTCTCCAGAATACAGAGTAAAGGAAATAAAAACTAGGTTTGATTTCTAAGAGTCCTTTGTTCTATGAAAATAATAACAGAGTGGGCCTTTGACAGTTTTTAAATAAGAGATTGTCCCGAGAAATATCTGCGAAGAGAAGAACGCTGTGCTACTTACATAATCTGTGTTTTCTTTTTTGTTCTCGGTTTATTACACTGGCATGCTTCTTTTATCGGTGGCATTCTGCTGTAACTGTTTGAGATAACTCACACAAAGATTCCCATCAATTAAATAGGTTTGTAATAACAATTATGAGTAGGAAAATGATTGTTGTAAAGAATCAGCAAATACATGATAGCGCAGTTATTTGTATGAATATAAAGCTATTTTGTGAAACTGTATACAGTTTTCATAATGTTAGGAATACTAGTATTTTGTGAGGCTTCATAACTTGTTTTCACCTATAGCAGCCCCATTCTTATTACGGTTTCCTGTACTCAGTTACCCCCAGGTCTTAATGGTAGAACAGGAAAGGAAGACCCACCAGTAATTGTACAGGAAATACATGCAAGATTGTATACATTTTAACCCCTTAAGGACTGAGCTTTTTTTTTCCATTTTTGCACTTTTGTTGTTTCCTCCTTACCTTTTAAAAATCATAACCCTTTCAATTTTGCACCTAAAAATCCATTTGATGGTTTATTTTTGCACCACCAATTCTACTTTGTAATGACATCAGTCATTTTACCCAGAAATCTATGGCGAAAGGGAAAAAAAAATCATTGAGCGACAAAATAGAAGAAAAAATGCAATTTTGTAACTTTTTGACACTTCCGTTTATACGCAGTACATTTTTCAGTAAAAATGACACCTTATCTTTATTCTGTAGGTCCATACAATTAAAATGATGCCCTACTTATATAGATTTGATAACTTCATGCAGGAAAATGTTATACGTTTTAAATTGCCATATTCTGACCCCTATGCATTTTTTATTTTCACGCATAAAGGGCGATATAAGGGCTAATTTTTAGTGCCGTGATCTGAAGTTTTTAGGGGTACCATTTTTGTATTGATCTGACTTTTTGATCGCTTTTTATTAATTTTTTCATGATATAAAAAGTGACCAAAAATACTCTATTTTGGACTTTGACTATGCAGTTTAATTAACAATATATTTTTATAATTTGGACATTTTCGCACATGGCGATACCACGTATGTTTATTTTTATTTACACAGTTTTTTTTTATGGAAAAAGGGGGTTGATTCAAACTTTTATTAGGGAAGGGGTTAACTGATCTTTATTCCCTTTTTTTTTTTGCAATGTTATAGCCCCCAACACTGCACACACTGATCTTTTACATTGGTCAATGGTTTCTCAAAGAAAGCCATTGATTGATGATTCTGCCACTTTACTGCTCATGCCTGGATCTCAGGCACTGAGCAGTCAGGAGGCAGGTAAGGGGACCCTCCTTGTGTACTACAGCTGTTCGGGATGCCGCAATTTCTCTGTGGCAATCCTGAACAGCCCCCTGAGCTAACCGGCAGCACTTTACTTTAGAGGTGGCAATCAACTTTGAACGCCTCTTCTGAAAAGTTAATAGCACGCGGCACCGTGATCAGTGCCGCGTGCTATTAGCCAGGGGTCCCGGCAGTGGCTAGGTGCCGAGCCCGACCCACTATGATGCGGGGCACCGCCGTGGCCCTGCGTTATAGTAAGGTAGTGGACTCAGGGTGTACAGGTACACCCTGAGTCCTTAAGGAGTTAAAATAAAGAGCTACTACCCACTATGAGGACAGCAGTGGATGGTAGCCGTAATATTTGCATGTTGAGCCTTCACTTGCCAAGAGTGGCTGCAGCAGTCAAAAGCAGAACTGATGTATGAGTGAACACTACTCACAGCTACTCACAGTGAGGAAAAGATGTAATAGTGCCTACAAAATGATTCATACAGATGCTGGTCAATACTTTTGCATAGTAACACTAAGATGAAGAAATAAACAAGAGCAGACTAGCAGCAGGACTAGGGGAACAAAACAACTTAATTCTAGCTACTTGCTGGCAGGGAAAGGAAACTACTTATTACTTTAACTTTTTTAATTTTTAATTTAATTAAATTTTTTTTAATTTGTAATATGAAATACCACATTAAATAATTTTCTCTCATACAGATTCATTGGTTTAACCCCTTAAGGACGCAGGATGTAAATGTACGTCCTGGTGAGGTGGTACTTAACGCACCAGGACGTACATTTACGTCCTAAGCATAACCGCGGGCATCGGAGCGATGCCCGTGTCATGCGCGGCTGATCCCGGCTGCTGATCGCAGCCAGGGACCCGCCGGCAATGGCCGACGCCCGCGATCTCGCGGGCGTCCGCCATTAACCCCTCAGGTGCCGGGATCAATACAGATCCCGGCATCTGCGGCAGTTCGCGATTTAAATGAACGATTGGATCGCCCGCAGCGCTGCTGCGGGGATCCGATCATTCATAACGCCGCACGGAGGTCCCCTCTCCTTCCTCCGTGCGGCTCCCGGCGTCTTCTGCTCTGGTCTGTGATCGAGCAGACCAGAGCAGGAGATGACCGATAATACTGATCTGTTCTATGTCCTATACATAGAACAGATCAGTATTAGCAATCATGGTATTGCTATGAATAGTCCCCTATGGGGACTATTCAAGTGTAAAAAAAAATGTAAAAAAATGTAAAAGTAAAAGTAAAAAAAAAAGTGAAAAATCCCCTCCCCCAATAAAAAAGTAAAACGTCCGTTTTTTCCTATTTTACCCCCAAAAAGCGTAAAAAACATTTTTTATAGACATATTTGGTATTGCCGTGTGCGTAAATGTCCGAACTATTAAAATAAAATGTTAATGATCCCGTACGGTGAACGGCGTGAACGAAAAAAAATAAAAAAAAGTCCAAAATTCCTACTTTTTTAATACATTTTATTAAAAAAAAATTATAAAAAATTTATTAAAAGTTTTTTATATGCAAATGTGGTATCAAAAAAAAGTACAGATCATGGCGCAAAAAATGAGCCCCCATACCGCCACTTATACGGAAAAATAAAAAAGTTAGAGGTCATCAAAATAAAGGGATTATAAACGTACTAATTTGGTTTAAAAGTTTGTGATTTTTTTTAAGCGCAACAATAATATAAAAGTATATAATAATGGGTATCATTTTAATCGTATTGACCCTCAGAATAAAGAACACATGTCATTTTTACCATAAATTGTACGGCGTGAAAACAAAACCTTCCAAAATTAGCAAAATTGCGTTTTTCCTTTTATTTTCCCCACAAAAATAGTGTTTTTTGGTTGCGCCATACATTTTATGATATAATGAGTGATGTCATTACAAAGGACAACTGGTCGCGCAAAAAACAAGCCCTCATACTAGTCTGTGGATGAAAATATAAAAGAGTTATGATTTTTAGAAGGCGAGGAGGAAAAAATGAAAACGTAAAAATTAAATTGTCTGAGTCCTTAAGGCCAAAATGGGCTGAGTCCTTAAGGGGTTAAAATAATATCAAGGTGGATTTGCCCAATGCTAAAGACTACATGAAATCCCTTTTATAAATGAATACAATGAATAATGCTATTTATTGGGACAGAGATTATATTCAAGAAAATGCCATCATGTGGCAGCAACTAGGCCCTACAGGGTCATTCTAACTAAACGTTGATACCTACAGAACTCTGTCATGGCTTTCAGCTGTGTCCTTTAATAACTTATCTCTAAGCTCAGTGTATGAAGTAAGATTATCAGCCTTTCACAACAACATGAAATCAGGACCTTGTGTCACTGAGTTTAAATACTGTATGTATGTGTGGGCACCAAGTAATTGTTATGTAACACTGTGTTGAATCGGTTTCTTAAGAAATTGTAATACTTTCATAAGAAATTGTTGAATAAACTAATGGAAAGCCAAGGCTGGACCCATCTAAAGGTATGATTGTTTAAAACTAAAGGGGAAGCCTTAATGTTGTTACAACCTTCTTGTTACAATTGTTACAGCCTTAAAGGGGTACTGCACCGGAAAACATTTTTTTTTTAAATCAACTAGTGACAGAAAGTTAAACAGATTTGTAAATTACTTCTGTTTAAAAATCTTAATCCTTCCAGTACTCATAAGCTAATGTATACTACAGAGGAAGTTCTTTTCTTTTTAAATGTATTTTCTGTCTGACCACGGTGCTCTCTGCTCACACCTCTTTCCATGTCAGGAACTGTCCAGAGCAGGATAAATTTGCTATGGGGATTTGCTCCTGCTGTAGACAGTTCCTAAAACGGACATAGGTGTCAGCAAAGAGCACTGCGGTCCGACAGAAAGGAAATTCAAAAAGAAAAGAACTTCATCTGGTGCATACAGCAGCTGATAAATACTGGAAGGATTAAGATCTTTTTATAGAAATCATTTACAAATCTGTTTAACTTTCTGGCACAAGTTGATTTAAAAAAAAATGTTTTCCAGTGAAGTATCCCTTTAATCAAAATTTCCAATGACAATGTTACAGTATGTTATCTTAGAAAGGAAGAAAAAACTTGTCTTGCTTGAACTTGATGGACATATGTCTTTTTTCGACCGTACTAACTATGTAACTAATTACTTGCCTCCACACATGAATCTATTTTAATGTTTGTAGCACTTTAAATATGCATGCTCTATCAAAACCCAACATCCATTGAATGACCCAGCAATATAAAGTAATTTCCTTTCAGTTTACAGGGCACCAGTTACACAATGGCGTAGAAATACAATACATAAAACCCGTAATGTTGTCTTCTGCATTGAGAACAGTAATTATGATAGAGTGACATAATCAGTATATTTAGAGCAAATAGCTAAACAAAATGAGAGAACATGTAATGTTAACAAATTGGCTGTGGTCATTTTAGTTCAGCAGGCAATTTTGTAACAGATCCAGCGCTCCAGGTATAAAAGACATTCACTAAATGCTACCATTGGGCAATACTGGAAAGAAATGGGGCACAAGCTAAATCTTACCTCGGCATGTCAGCCAGTAAATGACCTTTGCGCAGGAACACTAAATAAATCACTATAATTAAAGATAGATTATTTTTTTCACCCACTACTGTCACTCTTTTATTAAAAAAGTCAAAACAATGAAAAATGTTGTGTTTTTAACCTTTTACATTGCTCAGATGGTCCAAAGCTTAATGTTATCATTTATCACTTTGTCACTTTATCACTGTTTTATTGATGAATTTGACCATTTCTATATAAACTCTTTTTATAGTTTATACTAAAGCTTTTCAACTTCCTCTCAGTTAAAGTGCAACTTATTTATGTGACTTCATACTTAAGCTGTTGAATGGTGTTGTCAGTGGGGAGAGGTGATTAAAGGGGTTATCTAGGAAAAAACTTATATATATATATATATATATATATATATATATATATATATATATATATCAATTGGCTTCAGAAAGTTAAACAGATTTGTAAATTACTTCTATTAAAAAAATCTCAATCCTTTCAGTACTTATGAGCTTATGAAGTTGAGTTGTTCTTTTCTGTCTAAGTGCTCTCTGATGACACATGTCTCGGGAACCGTCCAGTTTAGAAGCAAATCCCCATAGCAAACCTCTTCTACTCTGTGCAGTTCCCAAGGCAAGCAGATATGTTAGCAGAGAGCACTGTTGCCAGACAGAAAACAACAATTCAACTTCAGCAGCTGATAATTATTGAAAGGATTTAGATTTTTTAATAGAAGTGATTTACAAATCTGTTTAACTTTCTGGAGCCAGTTGATCTAAATATATATATATATATATATATATATATATTTTATTTTTTTCCTGGAATACCTCTTTAACCCACTGCAAGTCACCTCTAGTGGGGACTTAGTTCCCATAAGAAAATATATTATAGTATATTTTCTGAAAATATAAATGGTCTACTGTAGGATTTTAGCATCCACATCTATTTGCTAGAATTTGTGGATAAGGGAAGCATGCACATATATCAATGCACTACTCTTATGTAGATATGCTCCACATAAACTACTTTTAACAAAGGTTAGTCTATAGCTCAAAAACATTACTATATGGTAGTTATGAGTATTATATGTAGCCAATAAAAACTAGCTACAAATTAGCCATATTCGGGAATCACAAACAGGGGATGGGAAAATGTACACTGAGGTGTATGGTTTGGCAACAGTGCTCTCTGCTGACATCTCTGCTTGCCTACAGAGTAGAAGAGGTTTGCTATGGGGATTTGCTTCTAAACTGGATGGTTCCCGAGACACGTGTCATCAGAGAGCACTTAGACAGAAAAGAACAACTCAACTTCTTAAGCTCATAAGTACTGAAAGGATTAAGATTTTTTTATAGAAGTAATTTACAAATCTGTTTAACTTTCTGGAGCCAGTTGAGATATATATATATATATATATATATATATATATATCAAAGGCTGACTTGTGAGTCGCTCACCCTGTGCACGCCCACCTCGCCACCTGTGCCGTAGACCGGCCGGTACCGCCTCCGGCTGCTCACTTGTGAAAGAAAGAACAAGGTCCTGCACTAGGTTGCAGGTAAAAACTTGTTTCTTTATTTGAAGATTCTGCAGTACAGGGTAGAAAGTCCCTTTCTACCCTGTACTGCAGAAACTTCAAATAAAGAAACAAGAAGTTTTTACATGCAACCTAGTGCCGGACCTTGTTCTTTCTTTCATATATATATATATATATATATATATATATATATATAAATATAAAAGTTTTTTTCCTGGATAACCCCGTGCAGAGAGTAAGTCCAGTTCTGGTTAGACTTTTGCTATTTGGCAATAACCTGTGAAGGACTCCACTTTTGTTACTGCCTGATCGCTGGGGTACCGCCGCTGGGGACCCCCGTGATCTTGCATGCAGCCCCCCGTTAGAATCAGGGCGGTGGCAGGACCCCCACGATCAGGCATCTTATCCCCTATCCAGAGTACCCCTTTAAATTTTAGCTATGCTAAAGTCTTCCTTACTTGCATATAGAACTCCTTCAAATAGATTCTTGTTTTTTTAACTTCTCGCCATATGGGGTGAAAGTCTTGTTACTTAGATACAGACAATGCTTCATATATTAGGCACAAAATAGATAGTTTGGGCAGGGCATGAAGTTTAAAAATCATACATTGTACTACTAAAACACAAGGATGGCAAAGTTGGATTTTTTTCCATTTTCTAAAAATCATTATTTTCCCTTTTTTAATTTTTTGAAAAATTTATGACACAATAATTTTGAAACAACGATCCATTTAATATTTAATTTTGTTAAATCGTCAGTCTTTTTCGGACTATCGTTTTTACTTAAAGTGCCCATACACATTAGTGAAAAGTCGAACAAACCCTCAGAATTTGTCTGGAACAGCCAACTGACTATATGTGGACATGGACTGCTTGACTCTCCCCTGACAGATGATGTAGAGGGAAAGTAGGGTAAAACATGTTGAATTTCAACTGTCTGTGCCTATCATTGTCAGAAAGATAAGACTCCTTTGGTGGTGGCTTACTCCTCCCGTCTCAACTGAGAAAACATGAATGTTCAGTAGAACCAAATGGTCAAATACATTGAGAATCCTGAACTGTAAGCTGTCAACTGAATAAATGTTTGTCTGATAGCTATTGAATGTGTTTGGCCATCTTTAGAAGGGTCTCTTCATTAAAAGAGGAGCACATGGAAAATTAAGCATTATTGTCCTGTCCAGTAGGAATCACTACAAAACTGAATAATGCACCAACTATTGGCACTATTGGATGATTCCCAACTGGGTGACGGTCCATACACTTGCTAAGTGCACAGGACATCAAGGAAGTCAGAAAGGCCAGGTCATCAGCACACCGACAATGTAGGTATACCAGGGACAAGGCAGATAGTCAAAACCTAGAGGAGAGTGCCGATCAAAATCAGAATCAAAAATAGTTTCAGTATAAGAAAGGGTCAACCCTGAAGCAAAACATAGTATTAAGTCAGCAAGGTAGAGTCAGGTTCAGGTCACAAGCAGAGATCAAGTCAAGTCACAAAATATCACAAGGTCTGGAATTCTGGTGAAGGGATAAATCCCACAGACAGGAGGTATGAGCACCGACGATACTGCTGAATAACCTGGTGCTGACATCACCCATAAGGTCAGGAAGGCTGTAACTCAAGTGATAAATGGGTCCGTCAAGCATCTGGTAGCATCTGACAGCAATCCATAAAGGTGCTTAAAGGGGTACTCCGTTGTCAGACATCTTATCCCCTTTCCTTTGAATAGAGGATAAGATTTCTAGCAACGGAGTACCCCTTTAAACTAGTATGGGTAAGTTTGTGAAAATTACACTCATTCCTAATTCAATGGACTGTGGATGTAATGTATAGGCATGCAAGGTCCTCAGATGGTCTCTCTCTCTTCTTTTTACTGTAGCAAGGATTCTGAACAGGGAATCCCTCCCTAGTAAGTCTGAATTATGATACTCTAGTACCTGATGTTAAAGCTTTAACACTCAAATATTTTGTGTTCAACAAATTAGGGAATAAATGACACACTAGTATCCATTGTAATGATTCTATTTTTTATTTTTTTTTGTAAAATTCAGAGTGAGGCAATGCTACCTATGATTAATCTGGACAGCCTTCCGTTTTAAACATTAATTTTGCCTCTAGGAAAACAAAACAAGCTGATGAGTTTTTAAAACACATTTTCATTTCAATGAGGCTACTCACGCAGCATAAAACATCATCATCTATTATTCATACAGACATCCTACCTTTACAATCCCCTTAAAGTCGGTAAACATACAAAACAAAAATATACAATGAATATATGTATTATGTACATTGCGTAAAAGATCCTTCAGTTTTCCTAATCCTCTCATACAAGTGCATTAAGCCGCTTTTGTATACAAATGATATATTTTGTTAAATCAATGTGTAAAGCTCATCCGAAATGAACAGTGTGTCAGAGAGAGAGATTGCCGTTTACTTCACACAATGACTATTAGAGTCAATTCCTCCAGGAACAGCTGGTATACACTTTCTGTCCAAATTGACTTATTTTGGTTATACTGTGTATCAAGAAATATGATGCTCTGTTTTTAAATTGAGTGCCATTAAGAAGCAGTTTGTAAAATTACATAGAGCCACCTGCTGCAAGAAAGTAAATGATCCAAACGCTAGCATTTTTTTCCCTTTGGTTAGTCATTACAAGTGTTATCTTTGTAACATTTCATGGCAGAATTAGTTTACCCTGGTTCCTAATGAAAATACAACCACTAATTCAACATCAAATACTTATGAAATGATCATCAAAGACTTTATTACTACTTGAAATAAGATAGTCAAGATACTGAGGGAGGGGGGGGGGGGGGCGGTGGAATGGCCCATAATCAATCCCTGAAGAAATAACTTGAAAGGAGCAGAGCAAATAAGCAAATGTACTGTCAATGAACAGAAGAAAAACTCCACATCCTCCTGGCCATAAAGAGGTTTATGAGAAACACTGGGCTTAAATCTTTCTAAATACAATGTTCGTTACTTATGAACTAGTAGACTATCCAACAAATATTTCGCCATTGCATAATAGATTTGTTTCTACGATATACAAAGGTGTTATTTAGTGTCATGGATATGGGCTCTCTAAAAGTATTGGTGTCTGGACTGACTATTGGTCACTCATTGTCATTTCAGCAAACAATCTATAAGAAACTTTGTAATTGATAAAATATGGATCAGGATCAGGTAAAATATTAATTTTTATTCTTGTCAAGCTCCTTTTCTGCTTTACTTTCTCTCTTAAACTTGTTTTAGATCTTACCCAATGCTTTATTTCATAGCTTAGACTGGTCTACCATGTCCTCCATGCTGCTGCTGCTTCTTACAGTTTGTATAGATTCATAGAATAACAGGGTCCCCTTTAGCTTATGTGTAGTGTACGGAGATATCAAAGCAGCTAGTTTCCACTTACCAGTTCCGGAAAAACAGAATGTTAGAAATAAAGCAAGTTATATCATTCCCAGATATAGTGTCATGGTTTTAGATTACCCCAATGGTATACATAGAAGGTACCCTACAAATCAAAATTGGTTCCTCATTGCCTGCTAACACAAGTGAAGGACCATTCCAGAGCAAATAGGTTCTGAGCCCACCTTTTCAGGGTGCCATAGCAGCTAACTAGTCTGCCTCGATGCTATGTATAGTATATTTACTGATTACTGTTTTACTATATTGGCAATAGTAGTTCTGATGCCTGCAATTAGATCACATCACAGTTTTGTGAAGTGTCTTTTCCATTCTGAAACCTGGATCCAGAAAAAAAGCCACAGGAAAATGAAGGATAGGTAAGTATTTATGTTCTACTCTTTTAGCTTCAACTGGTACTTACTATTCTACAGAAAGATTCTAAGATTCCCATAGTGACTGTTTAGTTACACAAATGTATCCATTTGTGTAACTAAACAGTCACTATGGGAATCTTTGGATCTTTCTGTCAAAAATAACAAAAAATAAATAAATAAAATTACACATACATATATATATATATATATATATATATATATATATGTGTGTGTGTGTGTGTGTGTGTGTGTGTGTGTGTGTGTGTGAAAACAACAAGAAATATATCATTATATGTGGCATAAAATAGGGCATGCAACTGTGTTTAATTTCACACAGTCATTATGCTTTATGCCTTGTCAAGGAACTAGGCAGTCGCTTTAAGCACTGGTGGTTGTACTAAGCAGAGATTTCATGACTTTAGCCCCACCACAGACGACTGGCCTGCCAATAGCTATGTCTGTCTCTAAAGTCCCTGCTGGTACTAAAAGTATGTTTCTGTCTGTTACAAGCATGCTAATCTTTATCATTTTGCCTATAGCAGTGAGTTTGAATAGAATTTCAAGAACTGGCGCTGCTCAGCTGTGATCCAATGGTGCTGAGTTTATTGCCTAATGGATTGAGGACTTGCCACACCATAACTCCTACAAACATCAAGAACTTTACAAGAACTTTTTCAGTTAAACTTATCAGGCTTGTACCACTTGTAATATGGCACAAAAGAAAGTGTTAGATCTTGTTTTACAAATTGTATGTTATCTAGGTACTTCTAGCTTAAAGGTTCCTAGATGTGAAATTTGGCATTTTATCATATGGGACTTCAAGGCTATGAGCAACTTTACACTATCTTTTTTGTAAAAGATAGTGTTGATGTTTTATTTGGTGCAAGTCCCACTGGAATAATATGATGTGGAAAGGTGCACAGATAAGGTGATGAGGCCAGCTGTAAAGGGGTTGTCATGCACTATAAAAATTTTAAGGTTCAGAAAATTATACTCGTCTATTTGATCAACTGCCCCCATGTTGTTCCAATGGTGCTCTGATGATCCCCATTTAGGCACAAGGAAATGCCAAAGAGCAGCGAAGGTGAGTTATTCCTGCAACCACTGGCTGACTAGGAAAAAGATAATAGCAAGACTTGCAACTGACAGGATGGCAGGGGCTGGGGCAGGTGAGTGTCCATTATTTTAGATATTTTTGTTTTTACACCAGCCTTTTCTAGCACTAGATAATCCCTTTACCCATCTTCCACCTCCCTTTGTGTAAAAAGCAATATGTACAAAAGCTATATCATAAATTTTTTCGGCTATTTATAGTGATACTAACCAAAATCTTTAAAGATTTCCCATCTTTTTCTAAAATTCATTTGTCACCTTTGAAAATTTGCATTCTGATATGAAGATTTGTACTTTACACCAGCGTTAACACGTTAGCCCTCATGAGCTAACTAGTCTTGATGGAAGGTGCAAATAAGCTCTGTAAATGGACATTTCCCATGTCTATGCGATTTTCTGGTTTTGGAAGTGTTACTTGACTGTCATATTCCTTTAACAGTTTTAAGTGTATTATGGGCATCCCACCAATGTGACTAAAAATGTCATGTCGACTTTGCTTATCTGTTTAACATACGCATTTGGTGTTAATGGTACTGCGATTCCATTTATCGTAGTGTCAGAAGATATTGCTATAAAAGCTAGACTCCTCTCACATTGGTGTGACCCTTGGCCGTTGAAATGCGTAGCAGTAATAGACATGCACCATACTCTGTGTGGGTGGGGAGCGCAGATGGGTGATTAATGACCCGTAATAGCAAAGCCGCGCTACAAAGAGATACAATGGCTTTTATTGTGTTCAATTACATACATGAAGGTTGTCCTTCTGACACCACTCTATATGTTTCGGAATAAATATAGCATCTACTACCATCTCAATGTACAGCTATGGATTGTTGGGCTACTTGAGTAAATTATGCAATTTAAATAAAGTTCTGTTCTATTCCTTGGATTTTCTTGACAAAATCTCTTTGAGATATTTCTTTCTGGCACTTTTTGTTTCTAAGTTCTACAACAGTGTACATTTTTGCAGACAGTTACCTTCTATTCCTGACTGTAGGTAACAAGGTAGAACTCTCCTAATTATATCACCAAGCTTCTTCCTGAGATATGAACTTTTTACGTTCTCAGAACTATTCATTAAATAGCCCTTTGCTTATATTTTTTTAACGCCCACAGATTCACATTATAGGCTCCATTAATCATCCCCCCTTCCACCCCCCGAAAAAAAAAAAGAGAAAAAAAAGAAATCACTGCTGCAGAAGAGCTATAGTTCAACAATCAGTTGCGAGCCATTCTTTCTGACTAAATACACCACAAGAGACAGAAAGGGGACATAAAAAGTGAACACTTTCATCACATTTATACATGTCTCAATCAGTTTCTATCTAGCACATGTAGGGCAAAGGGTTGAAATCAGCTAGCTGTAACAATGCACTAAAATGCTGTAAGGACATGAAATATAGTAAGTGGAGGAGTGGAGAAGAGAAATTGATATTTGAAGCAATGGATGACATGCAAAGCAAATCAGCCAAAACTATTTTTAACCTTTTATGAAATCACCTTTTCTGGTCTTTAGAGGCAAGATGAAATATTTCACTGTTTATAATGTTTTATAATCTGTTTGAAGAAAAGTAAGTCTCTCTCTCTCTCTCTCTCTCTCTCTCTCTCTCTCTCTCTCTCTCTCTCTCTCTCTCCCTATATATATATATATCTCAATGGGCCTCATTGACTGAGAGTAGTGTAGGGTTTTTACTAGTGTGAATAGTTGTTTCAGACTTGCAGGATTCCTCTCTATTTACTATGACCAACTTTTTCTAAGTGGAAATTTCCAGCAATATAGTCACAGGATTTTCTGTGAATTCTATAGTAAATAGGTCGGGTTGTGAAACCACGCCCCTTTTGTGACAGACCATTCCCCTTTTTCGGGCTTTTCACAGTGCAATGTCGAATTAGTTGGAATTTGCTGGTGCACACTGTCTGAGACATGTCTCAGACACTATGAAACAAAATAACTTGGCAAAATCCGACAAAAACTAGTGGGTTTTAGCTAAGTAAATGAGGGCCAATGTGTGTGTGTGTATGTATGTGTGTGTGTGTGTGTGTGTGTGTGTGTGTATATATGTTTATATTCCAGCATTACTTCCAAAGTGCTAAAGATATTGGGTCTCATTTACTAAGAGTGTAGGGTTTTTACTAGTGTAAAATGTTGTTTCAGACTTGTAGGATTCCACCATATTTAATATGGGGATCACAGATTTACAAGTCTGGAAAATGTTCTGACCAGCTTTTTCTAGGTGGAAATTTCCAGCCATTTATTCACAGTATTGTCTGTGAATTCAATAATAAATAGATCGGGTTTTGAAACCACGCCCCATTTTGGACTGCCTATGTCCCTTTGCGGCAGACCATGCCACTTTTCGGCTTTCAACAAGGCAATGTCTGGTTAGTTGGATTTTCCTGGGGCACACTGTTGCACAGTGTTTCTGACACTGTGCACCAAAATAGCTTGGAAAAACCTGACAAAAACTAGTGGTGTTTAGCTTAGTACATGAGGGCCATTAACATGAAACTTGGCACGCATGTTACTTATATGTCAAGAACAAACATAGGATAGGTAATTTAACCCTTACCCACCCCCATTTGCGAGTCAGGGTTTTTATTTAAAGTCCCATACAAGTCTATCGGAAATATATGTTACTGCATAACTTCCAAACAGCTGGAGATACTCGGTTACATGTAACTTATATGTCCACTAAAAATATAAGATAGTTAATTTAACCCTAACCTACCCTTATCTGCGAGGGTCAGAGGTTTTGTTTTTAAGACCAATGCAAATCTATGGGAAATGTATGTTCCAGCATAACTTCCTTACGGCTGGAGATATGTTGCTAATACTTGGTCATATGTTACTTATATGTCAAATGAAAAAATATTAAGTTAAATAACCCCTAACCTACCCCCATATGTGAAAGATGTTTTTTTTGTTGCAAGTCCCATGCAAGTATATAGGAATTCTGGTATCTTACTTCACAAGCTCCGCTCTGCATCTCCTGGTGAATGCGTCAGTACGGCTGGAAAGCAACACCCTCCACGCATGCCATGCCCCATCCTGCAAAGGCACACCCACCCTTTAAGCCACACTACTTTTATTTTCAGCTTACAATATCTTTACCACAACTCATCCCCACCTAAGGACGGGATATTAGGATTAGAAATGAGGATTAGATATGGGGACAGGATATGAGGATTGGATGTGGGTATGGGATATGAGGTCAAATATGAGGTCAGGATATGAGGTTGAGATATGAGGTTGGAATATAAGGAGGGGATAGGGGGTCAGGATTTTACTATGGGATATGAGGAAAAAAGCTTCCTCATTTGTTGCTTTTCCTCCCCCACAAGGATAAGGTAGGAAAAACCGGACAGCGCCGGGTACTCAGCAAGTAAATAAATAAAATAAATCAGATTATGCTAAACCCAAACAAAAATGATTGCCCATTTTTCTTTGATCAAGAATAGAACATTCGATAGTCTGATATTGAAAGTCTGTAAAAAATCACTTTCCCATCCAGCCTGGGTTGGCGTTCACTTGGTTTTCAGTCTGTTATTATGAACCTGCTTAAACCTCAGACATAGCCACATAGGGGGAGATTTATCAAAACCTGTGTAGAGGAAGAGTGGTGCAGTTGCCCATGGCAACCAATCAGATTGCTTCTTTCATTTTTCACAGGTCTCTTTAAAAATGAAAAAAGCAATCTGATTGGTTGCTATGGGCAACTGCACCACTCTTCCTCTACACAGGTTTTGATAAATCTCCCCCATAGAGTATAAATGGAGCATTGGCTGTGCACAGGGCTGACAATTTTGAGCCATTATTAGGAACGATGGGGGTCCCAGTGGTTGGACTCCCAATGATCAAGCTCAGTATGTTTTATCCTGTGGACAGGAAACAACTTTTGATGTTGGAAACACCCCTTTATCTCTCCCAATCTCACATTCACATATTGTACATGCTCTGTGTGGTGCACTATGCATGTGTTCTCTATGGAGAATAGGGAGAAAAACACTGTCAGACTCCTCTAGTAGCAGCTTATTTCTATTCCTAAGAACAAAAGGATTGGGCATGTCAAACCATATACACCTCATATTTCTCTCCACCAACATTTGCAATCATAGGGGAGTTGGGAAGCCATCATACACATTAGTTGGTTGGCCGGTTGTGTCAAAATCAGAGGTTTCAGATGATGATAGTGTAAAAGGGGAAGTCTCAGTATTACCATAACCTCTTTTTGAAATTAAAGGACTTGTGGCCAACTCTAAACAATTGATTAGCTTAAATAGCTTAGGGTGCCCTGATCACATACCATTTTACAGTTTCTTGATACACCCTCGCGTTTGTGAGATATGAGGGTTTATAGTTTGTCTGATTCAGTGAATCAGTCAGATGGGCATGGACTTAATTTTAATAATGAGAGTGACAATTGGGTTATAGGCTGGATTATACAGTCGAGATGGGAATGTTGTACATTCAGGGGCATGTCTGCCTAGTACAAACCCCCTGACTGTGCAATCCCGCCCATCACCTGATATTCACTTCCATTTTTAAAATTAAGTTCACACCATCTTACTCATTCTTTAAAAAGTTGGACAAATTATAAACAATCATATCTCAAGAACAGAAGGGCATATCAAGAAACTGTAAAAAGGTGTATGATCAGGACACTCTAAGCTATTTTATGATAAGGCAATCTCATTGTTTCGGTTGGCCACAGGTAAGGTAGGCTTCACTTTCTACAGCAATCAATGCATGTCCAAATTATGAAAATGCTGGTGATCATCAGTCATCTCCCCTGGAAGCAATGTATGGCCCTTTGATTTACATGTAGCAGATTCTGCTTGGGACTTTGAGTTTGGTCTGGCTGAATATGTTCCCAAGCAGAGGACATTAGCCCCCCCCCACACACACACACCTATGACATGCATATGTCATAATAAAGCATTTGGAAAAGGGTTGTCTTAGAACTCACAGACAGCTGCAGTATTTGTTGTTGTTTTAGATTTAAAAAAAGTGATCCTTCACATCCCATAACCCTCATAATGATTCATAGTGGGGGGGGGGGGGGGGCACAGGGCCTAAAAATATAAAAGAAAGCCACAATCAAAAACACAAATTTCATGACCCCCAAATGACTACCAGCCAACATATAGCTGATGTATCTTTAGCAACTCAAAAAAAAAAGACAGCCTAAAATATACACCAACCCCCCCCCCCCCCCAAAAAAAAAAAAAAGTATCGGGATGTTGACAAGCCTGGGGTTGCCTTTTACTGCAATCTCTAAAAACTTCATTAACTTTGTGACAGACACCTCAGGCAGGTTTTGAGGTCTTCTCTGTTTTTCAGGTCTCCCACTAAACATGAATTCTGAAATTTTATATTCTTGTTTACAGTGTTCTCAATAGTTTTCTAAAAGTTGTCTGGGGCAGCACAGTGCTTCTTGAGCTCATGGCCTTCTCGATGCTTTCTACTTAGCCTTCCTTAGTAGGCCTTAGAGGGAAGCTTCTGTTACGGAGGTTGTTCAAAAGTCTTTTGGCTTCAATCTCTGGAGAATTACAAGTGACACTGTTCCTTAGATTATGCACCCTGTATTCTGAAGACTAACCAAACACCAAGTACTTTATCTACATTCTTCTGCTTGTCTGAGTTGTCAAATGTCAAGTGCAGGAGGAAAGTGTTGTTGAGTGCTTGTTTTCATGTTCACGAGTCTATGTTATTTTATTAAGAAACAGTATTGCAGAGAGACATTTTAAGCACATTCTGCTGGAACACTTCCCATCTCCCCTCTGATTATTGATTTTCCTTCCTTATATTTGTATGCTTAGTTATGTTAAACAAGAAAGGGTCAAGGAAAAGGATCCTGAAATTTGGATAATGTTCTTGGTTCTCATGGCAAGCTTTGAAGGGATTATCCAGGATTATAAAAACAACCACACTTGTCCTTAGATCATGTGTGGTATTGCAGCTCATTTCCTTTGAAGTTAATGGAGCCAAGATACAATACCAAGCGCAACCAAGGGACAGGTATGATGCTGTTTTTGAAAGAAATTAACAGTTTTTTTTTTTATTACTGGATAACCCCCTAAACTTCAACCAACATTATCTTAAGAGTCTCCTGGCAGGACAATCGGAAACCCGACATTGGCACCAGTCATAATTGGATAACGGTCAATAGCCATGTGGGTTATGTCAAATTAAAGTGAACATACTTTTTATTTATATTATTATAGTATATTTTTTACTATTTCAATGAATTCTTCAATATTCACTTTGTGAAATCCTTCTAAATATTTGCCTTTCTTGACTAAACACTGCTTTACACTCATTTTATAAGGTTGACTACCCATCAAATATCAGACAACTTAGGTAGAAGATACAACATTTAAATTGTAGTATACTTTACTTCTAACATATCATTATAATGTGTGTGGGTTTCTTGGAGACTGCAGCGGAACTGTGTATCCATAACTCTTTTTCCTCTGACAATACATCACTTTTATACTGATTTACTACATCTTTCCTGTGTGCAAAACACATTTTTTTTTCAAAGTTCGCATCCCCAAGGATTGAGATTGATTACTTCATACTGTACATAGCAGCAAAAAAAAATCTACGGTTTTTGATCATAGCTACTGGTAGAGGCACTTGTGTCATTTGGAATTACTTCTAAGACAGTGAGCATTTTAAGATGAATCGGTCCTCAGAAAGGGCCTTTTGTGTAAGAACGCTTGTCTTGGAAAGCGAAAATTTGTTTTGACATTCAGCTGTTGCATAGTGTTGGATGGATGGTCTTAGGTTCATGTTCGAAGGAGGCAACAGAATACAAATGGTTAACAATTTGAAGCCAAATTGTACTGTATCAAGTGCACTAGAGTAAAAACATTATAAAAAAAATGATGTAGTAAAACATAAGTTTTCTTCTACAAGTTCATGCAAAATATTAAGACATTTACAAAAAAATGTTTATAGCAATCTATCAAAAGTTATCCTATCTGTCTCTAAATAGGAGTATCATTTGAGTACAGCAGCACCAATAAAGCAATCTACTGAATCTGACCATCTTTCAAGTGGATAGTTTTTCATAGGACTTAAGGTTTTCCCATAGCTTCCCATCTATCTATAAATCTTACCCACATATATATCTATATATATATATATATATATATATATATATATATATATATATATATATATATATATAGATATATATATATATATATATATATATATATATATATATACAGTACAGACCAAAAGTTTGGACACACCTTCTCATTCAAAGAGTTTTCTTTATTTTCATGACTATGGAAATTGTAGATTCACACTGAAGGCGTCACAACTATGAATTAACACATGTGGAATTATAGACATAACAAAAAAGTGTGAAACAACTGAAAATATGTCATGTTCTAGGAAGAAAGTGTCCCCATGTGCAGTAATAAAAACTATCAAGAGCTACAAAGAAACTGGCTCACATGCCCCAGGAAAGGAAGACCAAGAGTCACCTCTGCTGCGGTGGATAAGTTCATCCGAGTCACGAGCCTCAGAAATCGCAGGTTAACAGCAGCTCAGATTAGAGACCAGGTCAATGCCACACAGAGTTCTAGCAGCAGACACATCTCTAGAACAACTGTCAAGAGGAGACTGTGTGAATCAAGCCTTCATGGTAGAATATCTGCTAGGAAACCACTGCTAAGGACAGGCAACAAGCAGAAGAGACTTGTTTGGGCTAAAGAACACAAGGAATGGACATTAGACCAGTGGAAATCTGTGCTTTGGTCTGATGAGTCCAAATTTGAGATCTTTGGTTCCAACCACCGTGTCTTGTGCGATGCAGAAACGGTGAACGGATGGACTCTACATGCCTGGTTTCTACCGTGAAGCATGGAGGAGGAGGTGTGATGGTGTGGGGGTGCTTTGCTGTTGACTCTGTTGGGGATTTATTCAAAATTGAAGGCATACTGAACCAGCATGGCTACCACAGCATCTTGCAGCGGAATTCTTCCGGTTTGCGTATAGTTGGACCATCATTTATTTTTCAACAGGACAATGACCCCAAACACACCTCCAGGCTGTGTAAGGGCTATTCGACCAAGAAAAAGAGTGATGGGGTGCTGCCCCAGATGACCTGGCCTCCACAGTCACCAGACCTGAACCCAATGAAGGAAAAAGGGCCAACAAGGGCTAAGCATCTCTGGGAACTCCTTCAAGACTGCTGGAAGACCATTTCAGGTGACTACCTCTTGAAGCTCATCAAGATAATGCCAAGAGTGTGCAAAGCAGTAATCAAAGGAAAAGGTGGCTACTTTGATAACCTAGAATATGACATATTTTCAGTTGTTTCACACTTTTTTTGTTATGTCTATAATTCCACACGTGCCCCAAATTCATAGTTTTGACGCCTTCAGTATGAATCTACAATTTTCATAGTCATTCAAACTCTTTGAATGAGAAGGTGTGTCCAAACTTTTGTCTGTACTGTATATATATATATATATATATATATATATATATATATATATATACATATATATGAATAGGACTGCACCAAATGCAGCACTCACATTTCAAAGAGGCAACACTCAAGTTGCTGTACAACTTCATAAAGGTCTCATAGACATTATATTAATCCATACAGGGGTCAGAGGAAGTGTGGGAAGCCACATGAAACAGACATCATTTCATTTTGTTTGAATTTATCTCACTCCCCCCTTACACATTTTATATTCTTATTGCTACTTCTTCGTTTTTATCCACTTTGATAACATTTTTTGTGAATGTCAATCACGTACCTGAACAGGTAACCCTAGTCTCCTCCTACCGAGGATGACGTCATAGGAGCGCCCAGATAAAGGATGCGCTTAGACAGACACGAGGTGAGGCCCGAAGAAGCGGTTTTAACCGCGAAACGAGCTCGTAGCTGTCACCGCTCAGCTCCGGCTGCAGCGATCTCTCCGTATCATCTCCCGTACAGCGGCCGGCCGTACATGGACTAACTCAGTGACACAGCGCTAGAAGGGTGAGTGCAGAAGCTACCTTTTTCTCACTTTGCTATTTTGGACATTGTTCTCTCCTGCTTTTTTGCACCACCCCGCTCCATACCTCCGACTTCCCCTGTTACAGTGTACACACTCCCGGATATTGTGGGTGACCGCGGTGCGGTCCTATCTCTCTATCTCCCCTCCACATCATTTCATTTGCATTGTCTGAATTTGAGACTATATAAACTAATAACTTTTGATTCATCCAGTGGTGAATGCCACCAGAGGTTTCCTTATTCTACTATAAATTATTGGCTTCAGCTGATGCACTCTATCTCTACTGTCGACAGTTTTTAAAGGACTTTAACCAGGGGTCAAGTCCTGCAGGAACACGTCGGAACTTAGTTCCTGCACTTTTTTCAGAGCAGGAACACCATTCCCATTAGTAGAGCCAACCCTTCAGTGGAAATTATGGGTGAGTTCCCTCACTTCTTGTTCCAGGACTTGACCCCTGACTTTAACAAAGAATGATTTTAATAGGTCAGTTCCAGTGAACACACTTTTCTATAGTTTTTCAGTTATGGTATATCTTCTGTTCTCCGTTTCATTGTGCACCCCTATTTATATTTTTGGGGGCTACGACTCTCAGATACATATATTAAAAGTTGTTTTCCATTAGTGCCACCCCCCTATTTCTCTCGTATGTGAAAAAAAAAAATACAATGTTATCACTTTTTTTTTCTTATTTAGAGATACTGTATAAATTGTTATCTTTGTGCATTCATTTGTTTCTGGTAATTTAAATGGGCACTGACAGATTAAAAAATGTTTTACATTTTTTTTATTTTCTAATATGGTTGTAAATTTTTTTTTATATAATAAAGAAAACAGCTTCTAAAAATCCCACCACTAGGGGTCCCCATACCTACCGGGACACTAACTAGTCCTGCAGCAGCATCAGGCTTGTCCATGAACCATGGAAAAGAAATGACTCATGGACAAGGCTGCATGAGCAGACAAACCAATCTCCTCCCACCCCCACAAGAGAGGGACACGCCCCCTTCACCTGAGAGGATTTCTAACACTGTGAGCTAATGAAAAGAGGGATTTTTATACTAAATATAGTTGATAGAGGCATACAAATTAAATATAAATGGTCAGGATAAGGTACTGAGTAACATATTTTGTTTATTATTTTGTGGGATCTGACAGGTACGCTTTAATATGATATACAAGATTGTATACAATACTCATTCGGCAGAGAACGGCCTCTGAAGTTGTATTGCTAGTTCTAAATGCACTTATGTCATCATCAAAGTACAGTAGGTCAACTCAGATAAGTTGTTTATAAAACAAGGAATCAAGCAATTAAAAGCCGATCTCGGTATTGACTCTGACTAGAAGCCTATTGTGTACAAATAAAATCTGTTCTGAAACCTCCAACAATTAATTCAGAGATTCCCGCTGTGTCATTTGCAGAAGCTCCAGTAAACCGACCGTGCACTGAAGAGAGAGGTCAACTTGTCCTGTGTTTAAACAGGGATTTCATAAGTGCAGAAAAAGGAAATGATTTTCCTCGGTGTTACAGAGCAAACACCCCCTAAATAAATATGTGAACCGCCGCATCAAGATTTCCCCAGAGAAGAACAGACTCATAAGGAAAACTCGCAGACAAAGTCGGATGAAGTCTCAGACAGAAGATTAGACTGGAAAGTATTTGAACTGTAACAAAAAAAAAAAAAAAGTTTTTTTTTTTTTGCTAATACATGGAAAAGTTTTATTTTGGCTGAAAAATAGAATTATTAAAGATGTCAGTATAGAAAACAGGAGGGTCTTCTGTTTAGGATCCTCATCTCTTGGTAACAGTGGACCACTATTACAGTGTCTGTCTCTCTGGGGTGCAATACTTAATTTCCCCTCTGGAGGTGCTGCAGGGAAATTTGATACCTACTCTTAGGCTTCCCCACAGATTTCATGTGATTTCAAGAGATCCCTCTCTGCTTTTTGTCAATTTTTGTCAAGATATTGACCTATAACACATTTCCTATAACCCAAAGGCTGTTCGGGCATGCTGGGAGTTGTACTTTTGCTACAGCTGGATGCACACTGGTTGTGAAACACTGTTCTAGAGACATCGGATAAGTACATTTTGAGCAATGTGTATATGTCAAACATACAGCAGCATTGTGGATACCTCTATATATGTATTGTTCTTGTTCTTTTGTTATTTAAGCAGAGATGAGTTTGTCATTTGGCCCATTTCACCATGATAATATGTTGTTTTGTTATGTGCCATTTTACATAGGACTGCCAGATAAAAGTACTGTATTGTCTTTTTTTCAGAGAGCTACGATTATGCACAAACAATGCGTGAAAAGAACAAATTACATATTCAACCCCGCAGCTTCTCGATATTCCTGGAAAAAACCATTAAAGAACATCACTTAGACTAAACCTGTCAAGTCTACAGAAAATTCAATTTTAGTACATTTCTATATCTTACATTAGAATTGAATACATGTACATGTGTTATCTCTGCCTTGTGTTATTCCTCCTGAAAATGTATAAATAAATTGATAACTGGGCGTTAAGTGTCAATGGGGTGTGTTCCTTCACAATCAAATGCTGACAATGCTTGGTTGTGCAGAGACATGTATTTTACCATTGAAAGTCTTTATATCATGTTGTTAATTTATTCATGTAATTCCAGGAGGAATAACAGAGGAACTCGGTCAATATCAGATGTCCATGACAAGCATGATTTATGGAATTCTATATAAGTTACATCTTGGAATATTTTGTCTTTTGTTTACACTGGACTTAACATTAGTAATAAGAGAGTCAAGGTCGTTCGGTTTAAAGGAAAACTGTCACATATTTTCTCCCGCACTATCCACAGGTATTGATGGATAGAGTGGGAGACGCTGATTAAAACGAGCCCTACCTTGGTCTGTTCGGCGCTGCCGTTCGCCCGCAAATGTAGTTTTCATCTCTGTGTATATCCTGCTGTAACTGGCAAAGGCGGGGCTTCTGCGGGCTAACGAACACTGACGTCAGCGCCGCTCATGAATATTTATCCCTCCCTCTGGTTAGGAACGGCTAAGAGAGGGGGAACAGGAGGGATGAATATTCATGAGCGGCGCTGATGTCAGTGTCCGTTAGCCCGCAGAAGCCCCGCCTTTGCCAGTTACAGCAGGATATACACAGAAATGAAAACTACAATTGCGGGCGAACGGCGGTGCAGATCAGACCAAGGTAGGGCTCGTTTTAATCAGCGTCTCCCGCACTATCCACCAATACCTGTGGATAGTGCGGGAGAAAATATGTGACAGTTTTCCTTTAAAGGGACAATTCTTCAAAAATCCAAAAAATAAAGGAAATATGAGTGATAGCTTTAGAGTCTTCCACCTGGTAATTTGTCTGTCTTTCTTGGGTAATAGTCAAAGGTAATGAGCCAGGGATACGCTGAAAACAAGCTGCTTTGCATATCAATTAAACATAGTAATTGATAATCAGGCAGAGTAGGATTCTGACAGTCAGGTTTGCCTGACATATTAATAAATTAGATAATAATAGAATAGAACGACATCCAGTGATTGTATCACCCATAGCAGAAGAAACACTAAAGTACACATGCAAAAAGAGCCCAGAAAGCCAATGATTGTACTACGTGTCTGCAGAGCTAAAGATAAATAAATAGAAAGAAAGAAAGAAGGAAAGAAAGATAGATAGATAGATAGATAGATACAGCAATGTCAAACACAGGCAGCACTCCAAATTCAGGTGCAAAATAGAAGTGGCTTTATTCACACCAAATAGTGCAAGGCGACATTTGGACCACCTCTCGTGGTCTGATGCAGACCACGAGAGGTGGTCGAAACGTCGCCTTGCACTGTTTGGTGTGAATAAAGCCACTTCTATTTTGCACCTGAATTTGGAGTGCTGCCTGTGTTTGACATTGCTGTATCTGGAGGGACCTTGGGGCTCAGGTCCGACCACAGTGTGCACCCTTTACTTCTGGACTTGTGTGCTACTTTACTTTCTGTATATAGATAGATAGATAGATAGATACAAAGACAACAAGGAAAGCCGCACATCCCAAATAAAGTGCATGGGTGCCGTCAGCCAGATCCCAGGTCCAGGGGTCCACATAGGTACAAACAGATAAGCAGCAGCAACAACGTTTTAAAGTGCAAATAGTGTCTTTTAATCACAAAACGTGAGGCCTCACGTTGTGTGAATAAAAGACACTATTTGCACTTTAAAACGGTGTTGCTGCTGCTTATCTGTTTGTAGCTAGATAGATAGATAGATTCTCATGTTGCTAGATAGATAGATAGATAGATAGATAGATAGATAGATATGATTCAATAGATAGATATATATGAAATAGATAGATATGAGATACCAGATATGAGATAGATAGATATATAGATAGATAGATAGATAGATATGATATAGATAGATAGATAGATAGCTAGATAGATAGATATGAGAGATACATAGATAGATATGGGATAGATAGATAGACATAAAATGGATAAAAAGATAGATGTGATAAATAGATAGTTATAGGACCAAAAATGTACATATATATATATATATATATATATATATATATATATATATATCTGAGAGATAAATCAATAGATGGATAGATAGATAGATTGAGGGGCATAGCTAAAGGGGTGCAGAGGTAGCAGTCGCGCTAGGGCCCTGGTGCCTAAGGGGGCCCCAAAGCACATTAGCCCCATAAGAGACCAATATTATAGTTGAAACATGGGGCTCTGTTGCAGATTTTACATCAGGGACAAGCTTCTGGATAGATACATAAATAGATAGATAGATAGATAGATAGATACACAATAGGATAGGGAAGCAGCACTCCGTGTAGAACACAATGAGATAGTGGGTGCACACAGCCAGAGTCCCAGGTCACAGGAATCCCAACTTGGATATAAAGAAGAGAAGACTGTAGCACTCCAAAATGGTGGAAAAGCAGTGGCTGTTACGCCGAGCGCTCCGGGTCCCCGCTCCTCCCCGGAGCGCTCGCTACACTCTCCCCGCTGCAGCGCTCCGGTCAGATCCACTGACCCGGGGCGCTGCGATTCCGCTTCCAGCCGGGATGCGATTCGCGATGCGGGTAGCGCCCGCTCGCGATGCGCACCCCGGCTCCCGTACCTGACTCGCTCTCCCTCGGTCCTGTCCCGGCGCGCGCGGCCCCGCTCCCTAGGGCGCGCGCGCGCCGGGTCTTTGCAATTTAAAGGGCCACTGCGCCGCTGATTGGCGCAGTGATTCCTATTAGTGTCTTCACCTGTGCACTTCCCTATATCACCTCACTTCCCCTGCACTTCCTTGCCGGATCTTGTTGCCATTGTGCCAGTGAAAGCGTTTCCTGTGTGTTCCTAGCCTGTGTTCCAGACCTCCTGCCGTTGCCCCTGACTACGATCCTTGCTGCCTGCCCCGACCTTCTGCTACGTCCGACCTTGCTTCTGTCTACTCCCTTGTACCGCGCCTATCTTCAGCAGCCTGAGAGGTGAGCCGTTGCTAGTGGATACGACCTGGTCACTACCGCCGCAGCAAGACCATCCCGCTTGGCGGCGGGCTCTGGTGAAAACCAGTAGTGACTTAGAACCGGTCCACTAGCACGGTCCACGCCAATCCCTCTCTGGCACAGAGGATCCACTACCTGCCAGCCGGCATCGTGACAGTAGATCCGGCCATGGATCCCGCTGAAGTTCCTCTGCCAGTTGTCGCTGACCTCACCACGGTGGTCGCCCAGCAGTCACAACAGATAGCGCAACAAGGCAGGCCAACAGCTGTCTCAACTGACCGTTATGCTACAGCAGTTACTACCACAGCTTCAGCAGTCATCTCCTCCGCCAGCTCCTGCACCTCCTCCGCAGCGAGTGGCCGCTCCTGGTCTACGCCTATCCTTGCCGGATAAATTTGATGGGGACTCTAAGTTTTGCCGTGGCTTTCTTTCCCAATGTTCCCTGCATCTGGAGATGATGTCGGACCTGTTTCCCACTGAAAGGTCTAAGGTGGCTTTCGTAGTCAGCCTTCTGTCTGGAAAAGCCCTGTCTTGGGCCACACCGCTCTGGGACCGCAATGACCCCGTCACTGCCTCCGTACACTCCTTCTTCTCGGAAATCCGAAGTGTCTTTGAGGAACCTGCCCGAGCCTCTTCTGCTGAGACTGCCCTGTTGAACCTGGTCCAGGGTAATTCTTCCGTTGGCGAGTATGCCGTACAATTCCGTACTCTTGCTTCAGAATTATCCTGGAACAATGAGGCCCTCTGCGCGACCTTTAAAAAAGGCCTATCCAGCAACATTAAAGATGTTCTGGCCGCACGAGAAATGCCTGCTAATCTTCATGAACTTATTCACCTAGCCACTCGCATTGACATGCGTTTTTCCGAAAGGCGTCAGGAGCTCCGCCAAGATATGGACTCTGTTCGCACGAGGCGTTTCTTCTCCTCGGCTCCTCTCTCCTCTGGTCCCCTGCAATCTGTTCCTGTGCCTCCCGCCGTGGAGGCTATGCAGGTCGACCGGTCTCGCCTGACACCTCAAGAGAGGACACGACGCCGCATGGAGAACCTCTGCCTGTACTGTGCTAGTACCGAACACTTCCTGAGGGATTGTCCTATCCGTCCTCCCCGCCTGGAAAGACGTACGCTGACTCCGCACAAAGGTGAGACAATCCTTGATGTCTACTCTGCTTCTCCACGTCTTACTGTGCCTGTGCGGATGTCTGCCTCTGCCTTCTCCTTCTCTACTGTGGCCTTCTTGGACTCTGGATCTGCAGGAAATTTTATTTTGGCCTCTCTCGTCAACAGGTTCAACATCCCAGTGACCAGTCTCGCCAGACCCCTTTACATCAATTGTGTAAACAATGAAAGATTGGACTGTACCATACGTTTCCGCACGGAGCCCCTTCTAATGAGCATCGGATCTCATCACGAGAGGATTGAACTTTTGGTCCTCCCCAATTGCACCTCGGAAATTCTCCTTGGACTTCCCTGGCTTCAACTTCATTCCCCAACCCTGGATTGGTCCACTGGGGAGATCAAGAGTTGGGGGCCCTCTTGTTCCAAGGACTGTCTAAAACCGGTTCCCAGTAACCCTTGCCGTGACTCTGTGGTTCCTCCAGTAACCGGTCTCCCTAAGGCCTATATGGACTTTGCGGATGTTTTCTGCAAAAAACAAGCGGAGACTCTACCTCCTCACAGGCCTTATGATTGTCCTATCGACCTCCTCCCGGGCACTACTCCACCCCGGGGCAGAATTTATCCTCTCTCTGCCCCAGAGACTCTTGCCATGTCTGAATACGTCCAGGAAAATTTAAAAAAGGGCTTTATCCGTAAATCCTCCTCTCCTGCCGGAGCCGGATTTTTCTTTGTGTCCAAAAAAGATGGCTCCCTACGTCCTTGCATTGACTACCGCGGTCTTAATAAAATCACGGTTAAGAACCGCTACCCCCTACCCCTCATCTCTGAACTCTTTGATCGCCTCCAAGGTGCCCACATCTTTACTAAATTGGACTTAAGAGGCGCCTATAACCTCATCCGCATCAGAGAGGGGGATGAGTGGAAAACAGCATTTAACACCAGAGATGGACACTTTGAGTATCTGGTCATGCCCTTTGGCCTGTGCAACGCCCCTGCTGTCTTCCAAGACTTTGTTAATGAAATTTTTCGTGATCTGTTATACTCCTGTGTTGTTGTATATCTGGATGATATCCTAATTTTTTCGGCCAATCTAGAAGAACACCGCCAGCATGTCCGTATGGTTCTTCAGAGACTTCGTGACAATCAACTCTATGCTAAAATTGAGAAATGTCTGTTTGAATGCCAATCTCTTCCTTTTCTAGGATATTTGGTCTCTGGCCAGGGACTACAAATGGATCCAGACAAACTCTCTGCCGTCTTAGATTGGCCACGCCCCTCCGGACTCCGTGCTATCCAACGCTTTTTGGGGTTCGCCAATTATTACAGGCAATTTATTCCACATTTTTCTACCCTTGTGGCTCCTATCGTGGCTTTAACCAAAAAAAATGCCGATCCCAAGTCCTGGCCTCCTCAAGCGGAAGACGCCTTTAAACGACTCAAGTCTGCCTTTTCTTCGGCTCCCGTGCTCTCCAGACCTGACCCTTCCAAACCCTTCCTACTGGAGGTTGATGCCTCCTCAGTGGGAGCTGGAGCTGTTCTTCTACAGAAAAATTCTTCCGGGCATGCCGTCACGTGGTTTTTTTTCTAGGACCTTCTCTCCGGCGGAGAGGGACTACTCCATCGGGGATCGAGAGCTTCTAGCCATTAAATTAGCACTTGAGGAATGGAGGCATCTGCTGGAGGGATCAAGATTTCCAGTTATTATTTACACCGACCACAAGAACCTCTCCTACCTCCAGTCTGCCCAACGGCTGAATCCTCGCCAGGCCCGGTGGTCTCTGTTCTTTGCCCGGTTTAATTTTGAGATTCACTTTCGTCCTGCCGATAAGAACATTAGGGCCGATGCTCTCTCTCGTTCCTCGGATGCCTCAGAAGTTGAACTCTCTCCGCAACACATCATTCCACCTGACTGCCTGATCTCCACTTCTCCTGCCTTCATCAGGCAAACTCCTCCAGGAAAGACCTTTGTTTCTCCACGCCAACGCCTCGGAATCCTCAAATGGGGTCACTCCTCCCATCTCGCAGGTCATGTGGGCATCAAGAAATCTCTGCAACTCATCTCCCGCTTCTATTGGTGGCCGACTCTGGAGACGGATGTTGTGGACTTTGTGCGAGCCTGCACTATCTGTGCCCGGGATAAGACTCCTCGCCAGAAGCCCGCTGGTTTTCTTCATCCCCTGCCTGTCCCCGAACAGCCTTGGTCTCTGATTGGTATGGATTTTATTACTGATTTACCCCCTTCCCGTGGCAACACTGTTATTTGGGTGGTCGTTGATCGATTCTCCAAAATGGCACATTTCATCCCTCTTCCTGGTCTTCCTTCAGCGCCTCAGTTGGCTAAACAATTTTTTGTACACATTTTTCGTCTTCACGGGTTGCCTACGCAGATCGTCTCGGATAGAGGTGTCCAATTCGTGTCTAAATTCTGGAGGGCTCTCTGTAAACAACTCAAGATTAAATTAAATTTTTCTTCTGCATATCATCCCCAGTCCAATGGACAAGTAGAAAGAATTAACCAGGTCTTGGGTGATTATTTGCGACATTTTGTTTCCTCCCGCCAGGATGACTGGGCAGATCTCCTTCCATGGGCCGAATTCTCGTATAACTTCAGAGTCTCTGAATCTTCCTCCAAATCCCCATTTTTCGTGGTGTACGGCCGTCACCCTCTTCCCCCCCTCCCTACCCCCTTGCCCTCTGGTCTACCCGCTGTGGATGAAATTTCTCGTGACCTTTCCATCATATGGAGAGAGACCCAAAATTCTCTCTTACAGGCTTCATCACGCATGAAGAAGTTCGCAGATAAGAAAAGAAGAGCTCCTCCCGTTTTTTCCCCTGGAGACAAGGTATGGCTCTCCGCTAAATATGTCCGCTTCCGTGTCCCTAGCTACAAGTTGGGACCACGCTATCTTGGTCCTTTCAAAGTTTTGTGTCAAATTAATCCTGTCTCTTACAAACTTCTTCTTCCTCCTTCTCTTCGTATCCCTAACGCCTTTCACGTCTCTCTTCTTAAACCACTCATCCTCAACCGTTTTTCTCCCAAATCTGTTCCTCCCACTCCTGTTTCCGGCTCCTCGGACATCTTCTCTGTCAAAGAGATCTTAGCCTCTAAAAAGGTCAGAGGGAAAACTTTTTTTTTAGTGGACTGGGAGGGTTGTGGTCCTGAAGAGAGATCCTGGGAACCTGAGGACAACATCCTAGACAAAAGTCTGCTCCTCAGGTTCTCAGGCTCTAAGAAGAGGGGGAGACCCAAGGGGGGGGGTACTGTTACGCCGAGCGCTCCGGGTCCCCGCTCCTCCCCGGAGCGCTCGCTACACTCTCCCCGCTGCAGCGCTCCGGTCAGATCCACTGACCCGGGGCGCTGCGATTCCGCTTCCAGCCGGGATGCGATTCGCGATGCGGGTAGCGCCCGCTCGCGATGCGCACCCCGGCTCCCGTACCTGACTCGCTCTCCCTCGGTCCTGTCCCGGCGCGCGCGGCCCCGCTCCCTAGGGCGCGCGCGCGCCGGGTCTTTGCGATTTAAAGGGCCACTGCGCTGCTGATTGGCGCAGTGATTCCTATTAGTGTCTTCACCTGTGCACTTCCCTATATCACCTCACTTCCCCTGCACTTCCTTGCCGGATCTTGTTGCCATTGTGCCAGTGAAAGCGTTTCCTGTGTGTTCCTAGCCTGTGTTCCAGACCTCCTGCCGTTGCCCCTGACTACGATCCTTGCTGCCTGCCCCGACCTTCTGCTACGTCCGACCTTGCTTCTGTCTACTCCCTTGTACCGCGCCTATCTTCAGCAGCCTGAGAGGTGAGCCGTTGCTAGTGGATACGACCTGGTCACTACCGCCGCAGCAAGACCATCCCGCTTTGCGGCGGGCTCTGGTGAAAACCAGTAGTGACTTAGAACCGGTCCACTAGCACGGTCCACGCCAATCCCTCTCTGGCACAGAGGATCCACTACCTGCCAGCCGGCATCGTGACAGTGGCGTTTATTCCAGCTTAAACATCAAGGCAACGTTTCGGCTGCATGCAAGCGGCTTGAGAAAGGCTGCTTGCATGCAGCCAAAACGTTGCCTTGATGTTTAAGCTGGAATAAATGCCACTGCTTTTCCACCATTTTGGAGTGCTACAGTCTTCTCTTCTTTATAGATAGATAGATAGATAGATAGATATGAGATAGATAGATATGAGATAGATAGATATGAGATAGCTAGATAGATAGATATGAGATAGATATGAGATAGATAGATATGAGATAGATAGATAGATAGATAGATAGATAGATAGATAGATAGATAGATATGAGATAGATATGAGATAGATAGATATGAGATAGATAGCTATAGAAAATAGATTTCGGTAAAACTCTTTTAGATCTAAAACATTATAAATGTGATTGAATCCTGGAGCTAATCTTGATCTGAAATAAAGGGTATAGGTGGGTTTTATGTAGCACATGTTCTTTGCAAATGACAAATCATTCCTGACTGGTCATTTCTTACATTTTCCATTATCTGCATACACAATACAATATGCTACTTTCGATCTGTGATTCAGCCTTTGCATAGAGTGAATGGACTGCGGCTACTAGATGCAGACTGACAGGAAATGAACCAGAGCCTCAGTGTATATATACTTCTCTATATATTGGAAATGTCTCAGAGCTGCAGAGTTAAAGAGATGTATATAGATGCTTTAGTCACTGGAAATTGTGCCCATAGGCAGGCATATTCCATTCACCAGATAGCAAAGTTGGGTAGCGAGATGTAGAGGATGGGAGTTTGGAGGAACACTTTTTTGTCTAGGAGTCTAGACGTGCGCATAAATGGTCCAATCACAAACTGAGGTCTGATACATTAGAACGGTAATTTTAGAACTATTTAGTTGTTTTAGTTACCCTTTGACTCCTACTACAGGGACTTGTATGGGCAGTGTACTGTGTGTCAATAGAACCTTGTGTTTAACCTTTTCTTTTTTACTAAACTTTTCTTTGTCTATGAATTTAAATTACCAGTTTTCTACTGGAAAATTGAGTGTTTTACTGTTTTCGGTAACCCCTAGACCAGGTAGTTGGGACAATTGCTTGATTGCACGTTTCTCTAAAAGACTCCAGTGGTTTCCAAATTGAAAATAAATGGGAAGACTTCATCTCTCCTGCCAAAATGGCCTCTTATTGTAAAATAAAAGTATTGTTTTCCATCACTTTGTTTCTATATGCCAAAATGTCAATAAACACTGCTCCTAATGGAAAATCACCCTTTTTTTCTTCTAAAGTAAAAAAAAAAAAGGCTGTCAAAGACAAAAAAAATATGGCTACTTTCTTTCAGAAACAGTGCCATATCTGTCCACAGGTTATATGTGTGGTGAATGAACAAAGAGAAGGTAAAGACCTGGTTCAATGGCGCGATCTACAGTGCTAGAAAGAACTTTCATCATGTTTGCTGAGTGATAATAAAGTAGTTTATTTGCCGTACACAAAAACATTTCAAGGTATAACAACCTCTTTATCATCTTTATCAATGTGAGCGTGGGGGAACAATAGACAGAAATGTTTGGTATTTAAAACAAAAAAGGCACCAAACTCCATGCTAACGTCAGTGGGAGGACACCAATGACATGTCAAAGAAAACATTAAAAATGGCAATCAGAAAACAAAAATATGGCATTCTTAGAATAACTAAAATTATAGTTTTGTCTTTCTAAACACAACAACCCCAGGTGAGCAGTGTGCATTAAGAATCTGACAACATGACGACTGCTTTGCTACATCTATCTCATATCTTATAGCTGTCTCATATATATCTATCTCCTATCTATCTATCTATCTATCTATCTCATATCTATCTATCTCATATCTATCTATCTATCTATCTATCTATCTATCTCATATCTATCTATCTATCTCATATCTATCTATCTCATATCTATCTATCTCATATCTATCTATCTATCTATCTCATATCTATCTATCTATCTATCTATCTCATATATATCTATCTATCTCATATCTATCTATTTATCTATCTCAAATATATCAATCTCCTATCTATCTATCTATCTATCTATCTTATATCTATCTATCTCATATCTATCTCATATTTATATATCTCTTATCTATCTATCTTATATCAATCTATCTATCTCATATATATATATATATATATATATATATATATATATATACCGTATTTATCGGCGTATAACACGCACTCTTTAGGCTACATTTTTTTGCCTAAAGTCTATGTGCGTGTCATATGCCGATACACCCCCAGGAAAGGCAGGGGGAGAGAGGCCGTCGCTGCCGGCTTCTCTCCCCCTGCCTTTCCTGGGGTCTAGAGCCCTGCTGCCGGCCCTTCTCTCCCACTGTCTGTCGACGCCGCTTCTCTCCCACTGGCTATCTGCGCCGGTGCCCGTTCTCTCCCCCTGACTATCGGTGCCGGCGCCCCATTGCCAGCGCCGATAGCCAGGGGGAGAGAAGCGGCGCCGACAGACAGGGGGAGAGAAGGGGCAGTGGCACTCATTGCCGGCGCCACTGCCCTGTTGCCTCCCCCCATCCTCGGTTGCATAATTACCTGTTGCCGGGGTCGGGTCCGCGCTGCTTCAGGCCTCCGGTGTGCGTCCCCTGCGTCATTGCTATGCGCTGCATGGTGCGGCGCATGACGTCAGTGCATAGCAATGATGCAGGGGACGCACACCGGACACCTGAAGCAGCGCGGACCCGACACAGGCAACAGGTAATTATGCAACCGGGGATGGGGGGAGGCAACGGGGCAGCGGTACCGGCAATGGGTGCCGCTGCTCCTTCTCTCCCCCTAGCTGTCAGCGCCGCTTCTCTCCCCCTGGATATCGGCGCCGGCAATGGGGCGCCGGCACCGATAGTCAGGGGGACAGAACGGGCAGCGGCGCCCATAGACCCCAGGAAAGGCAGGGGGAGAGAAGCCGGCAGCGACGGCCTCTCTCCCCCTGCCTTTCCTGGGGGTGTATCGGGGTATACACGCGCACACACACACCCTCATTTTATCATGGATATTTGGGTAAAACACTTTTTTTACCCAAATATCCTTGGTAAAATGAGGGTGCGTGTTATAGGCCGGTGCGTGGTATACCCCGATAAATATATATATATATATATATATATATATATATATATATATATATATATATATATATTAAATCTATCTCATATCTATCTCATATCTATCTCATATCTATCTCATATCTATATATCTATCTCATATCTATGTATCTATCTCATATCTATCTATCTCTCATATCTAGCAACAGAAGAATGCAGCAGCACACTGCCAGCACAAGGATATAGGTGAAACATGAAAATGCAGTTAAAACATGGAGAGCTATACAGCTATGGTGTAATAGATGCAAATGTGAAACTATGAAATAGTGAGGCACTTAGCTCGCAAATTTGTCTCCGCCGGCGGTCAAATAGCTTGGACCGTCCCACCGCGATAAGGTAGCCTCCTGGGACGGACCCTACACTGTGTATATGCCTCTGTGTGAACAATTCAGTAAGCATGGCAGGATCTGGAACATCCAAGACACCTTATATACACACCTGATAGAGGTGGGTGGGGTGCAAGGCCAACATGGAGGTAGCCACTCCCCCGTATATGCAATACAGACAAAGAATAAGTCAGCCAGCACTTTAGTTGATACCAAACTATTATATGGACCTGGCCTACAGATAGCTGTATAGCTCTCCATGTTTTAACTGCATTTTCATGTTTCACCTATATCCTTGTGCTGGCAGTGTGCTGCTGCATTCTTCTGTTGCTGTATATTTAGCCTAGTAGCGTGCACCTGTAGGCCAGGTCCATATAATAGTTTGGTATCAACTAAAGTGCTGGCTGACTTATTCTTTGTCTGTATTGCATATACGGGGGAGTGGCTACCTCCATGTTGGCCTTGCACCCCACCCACCTCTATCAGGTGTGTATATAAGGTGTCTTGGATGTTCCAGATCCTGCCATGCTTACTGAATTGTTCACACAGAGGCATATACACAGTGTAGGGTCCGTCCCAGGAGGCTACCTTATCGCGGTGGGACGGTCCAAGCTATTTGACCGCCGGCGGAGACAAATTTGCGAGCTAAGTGCCTCACTATTTCATAGTTTCACATTTGCATCTATTACACCATAGCTGTATATCTCTCCATGTTTTAACTGCATTTTCATGTTTCACCTATATCCTTGTGCTGGCAGTGTGCTGCTGCATTCTTCTGTTGCTGTATATTTAGCCTAGTAGCGTGCACCTGTAGGCCAGGTCCATATAATAGTTTGGTATCAACTAAAGTGCTGGCTGACTTATTCTTTGTCTGTATCTCTCATATCTATCTATCTCATATTTATCTATAACACAAAAAAGGATAAGTTGGCCAGCACACCCTGATACCAAACTATTGCATGGAGCCGGTATACTGGTGCACGCTGCTAGGCCAAATATACACAAGTAGGAGAATACAGCAGCACACTGCTAGCACAAAGATACAGATAAAACATGAATGCTATATTGCTATAATGAAAAATTGAGGTGCTTTGCTCACCATTTGGCCAAATAGTTTTTTCCATCCCAATCCCATCCAAACTATTTGGCCAAATGGTGAGCAAAGCACTTAAATTTTTCATTGTAGCATTCATGTTTTATCTGTATCTTTGTGCTAGCAGTGTGCTGCTGTATTCTCCTGCTTGTGTATATTTAGCCTAGCAGCGTGCACCTGTATGCCAGGTCCATGCAATAGTTTGGTATCAGTATCTGCTGGCCAACTTATATTTTATTTATACATATGGGGGGAGTGGCTACCTCCATGTTGGTTCCTGCACCCCACCCATCTTGTAAGGTGCTGGATGTCTCAGACCTTACAAGCCTGGTAACTGACTGCACATAGGCACATTCATAGTGTAGGGTCCATCCCAATGAGGTCACCTTATCGTGGTGGGAGGGTCCATACTATTTGGCCAAATGGTGAACGAAGCACCAGATTTTTGCATTTTTCCTTATTGCAATGTAGCATTCATATTTTATCTGTATCTTTGTGCTAGCAGTGTGCTGCTGTATTATCCTGCTTGTATCTATCTATCTATCTATCTATCTACCTATCAATCACAATAGGAAACCAGCACTTCACAATAGTTCCAACAAAACAAGGATGCCAGGGACATAGGGATTGTAATCAAAATACACATTTAAATATGCAGATAAATCGCCACACACCACTTAATGTGTATGAAGACTGTGCTAATTCAGACATGAATTTTTTTTTAGCTTTCAAGGTTAAAAAATTCACTGTTTTATGCCTGAATAAACACAGTCGACATTCACATTGAGTGGTGGGCAACAATTTCTCTGCCTATCAATCTTTAGGGGAGACTCATTAAAACTTGTGCAGAGGAAAAGTTGACCAGTTGCCTATAGCAACCAATCAGATTTCTTATTCTTTTTATTTATTTTTTTAAGGCCTCTGAAAAGTAAAAGAAGCCATCTGATGGGTTGCTATGGGCCAACTTTTCCTCTGCGCGGGTCTTGATCAAACCTTCCCTTTTGTATCTATCTCTGAAGTTCAAATTTAAAGAATAATTGTTGGTAACAAAAAAACACATAAGCATTGTGCCAAAGCAAGTGGGAAATAAAAGAAGGTGGGATACAGACACATTCAGGACTATAGAAGCCCATGGCATGGCACAATCATCTCTATGGCATAAACTAACAGATTGTATTGATATGCCCACTATGTTTTCTTCCCCACCCAGTAGGATGTTTAGTTTCTTTTCCATGGAGCTGAAGTCTGAGGAGATAATAGGGAGTTTCCTAATGTGAGTGTATCTCGTTGCTAAGAATCTGCAGCATGGTAGGAAGGATTGGGCTTTATTCTGTCTTCCTACACGTTCACACAGTGTGTAATCTGACATTCAGCATAAACCATCCCCGTCTTCCAAATAAGAGGACTGTTCTTTGTAGTTCAACAGGTTTATTGGTCAACAGGTTGTAAGAAGTGGTAAAACGAGAAGATTAGAAACAATATGTATAAATACTTGTATAAGTATAACAATTGCATGTATCATACATTACATAACAGTGAAGCACATGGCAAAACGGCTGCCTATACATAGGATTGCATGGCTAGCTAACAGTCTAACATCTACACAGTTAACTGCCTGAGTAGTAATACAAATAACTTTACCAGAATGCCTTGCAACAACCCACAATGCATAACACCACCCACAAGGCAGAATTCTTATATCAAGAAAAACAAGGTGTAATACAACTTAACACCACTAGATGATGCTATAACCACAATAATGAACTCTTAGAAATAGTGACAGGCAGAAAACAAATTGTAAATGCTTCCCAAACCAGCTGGGAAGACCAGGCTTCATCTCTGGAAATAAGTTGGCACAGTTTGCTTCACCTGGGCATGTAGTTCCTGTCTGTGCCGCCCTGATTCAGTAACCAGACTGTTGGCACACAGGATCTGTTTGTCCGTCTCTCTTTCTTTCTCAATCGTTGTAAATATTTAGAATCCAACAGTAACAACGTGTAATAATATTTCAATATTCTTTAAATAATGCACCCCGTGTATTGTTCATTATCTGTAGATTATTCGAACACCTCTGGGATTTATTACACCTTGATATATATCTCCACATGAGTGAACAGTTTGCAATGCTTAATCTCTGCTGGATTTTTCCACCAATCTTTTATTTTCATTATCACTTCCCTTGCACTTTTCTTATCATTTCTTTTAAAAATCAGTGCATTTTTTATAGCTCTCAAATTTCTTCCTCCACAACGTCTCATGTTTATGGTTTAGTTCTCATTTCAATTTTAGACACCTATTACCAAGCTCAGCGGTGGCTCAACTTCAAGTTTTGAATTTTTCGGATGCTGGGTTAGTGTTTCTTCACAACTTTCCACAAGAGGTTAGCACGTTATTTATGTGGCAGTCTATCTTCTATGTTCCGACCGTTCTTTGTATTTCAAATCATATTTTCTACGTGCATTACATCCAGCTGTTAGAAGTTTTATTTTATTTTACTGAAGCATTCAGAATCTAACTTATCAAGATTCACCAATGTCAAGGACTACTGGGATTTTTGTCTAAATCTCAGTCTGGCCCTGTTCTCTATTATATCAGACAGTGAAATACTTGCTTTGAAACCTGTACCCTATTCTGTTTTCTTATATGATATATATATATATATATATATATATATATATATATATATATATATATAAATATATATATATATATATATATATATATATATATATATATATATGTATTGTGATGACTCGCTCTTGTAAATAGGTACGATTGCAGTATAGAGGCAAGGAAACATTAATTTTCAAATAAAAGTTCAGTGTTTTATTCACACTTGGCACACAGCAAACAGTCTTTCAAGGCAGAACCAAGGAAAACATAAGGAAAAACAAAAGTCCACCTGTATTCCTTAGGTGTTTGTTCACGCCTGAGTCCATGCCATGCGGCATCAAGCAAGTCTTTTTCAGGCTTCCAGGCAGACTATTCACCAGCTTCCAACCTTGGAGCAAATACAGGAAAGAACTCCACTTTCAGCTCTCTCTCTCTGGCAGTGTGAGCTGCAACTAGCAAATCCCCCACAGCTGGTGAAACAGGTTGCCTTTAAGGCCAACATAAGGCAGCCTAGATTGTGGGGAATGCCCCCCCCCCCCCCACACACACACACACACAGTGTCAGACTGCATCGCAGCACAGACACTGAATAATACCGGCTCTTACTTCACCAAAGCCAGGAGCCTTGGTGACACACATCGGCCATCCACCACGATACTTTTTACCTTATCACAATATATATATATATATATATATATATATATATATATATATATATATATTCATGGGCGTAAATGTTGGCACCCCTGAAATTTTTCGAGAGAATTAAGTATTTCTCTCAGAAAACAATTGCAGTAACACATGTTTTGCTATACACATGTTAATCCCCCTATTTGGTTGCACACCCTTTGGAAAAAATTATGAAATCAGTCGCTTTCTATAACCATCAATAAGCTTCTTACACCTCTCAGCCAGAATGTTGGACCACCCTTCCTATGCAAACTGCTCCAGGTCTCTCTTATTGGAAGGGCACCTTTTCCCAACAGCAATTTTAAGATCTCTCCACATGTGTTCAATGGGATTAAGATCTGGACTCATTGCTGGCCACTTCAGAACTTTCCAGAGCTTTGTTGCCATCCATTGGTTGCTTTTTGACATATGTTTGGGGTCATTGTCCTGCTGGAAGACCCAAGATCTCGGTCGGAAACCCAGCTTTCTGACACTGGGCTGTACAGTGGGACCCAAAATCCGCTGGTAATCCTCAGATTTGTGTTCTTTTCTTTGCAGGCCTCATTCTGTTTTCTGTAAACAGTAGAATGATGTGCTTTACCAAAAAGCTCTATATTGGTGTCATCTGTCCACAAGACGTTTTTCCAGAAGGATTTTGGCTTACTCAAGTTCATTTTGTCAAAAATTAGTCTTGCTTTTCATGTCTCTTTGTCAGCAGTGGGGTCCTCCAGGGTCTCCTGCCATAGCTTTCATTTAAACGTTGATGGATAGTTCGCGCTGACACTGATGCTCCCTACGTCTTCAGGACAGCTTGAATATCTTTGGAACTTGTTTGGGGCTGCTTATCCACCATCCGGACTATCCTGCATTGACAACTCTCATCAATTTTTCTCTTCCGTCCACGCCCAGGGAGATTAGCTACAGTGCCATGGGTTGCAAATTGCTTAATAATGTTGCGCACTGTGGACAAAGGCAAATCTAAATCTCTGGAGATGGACTTGTAACCTTGAGGTTGTTGATATTTTTCCACAATTTTGGTTCTCAAGTCCTCAGACAGTTCTCTTCTCCTCTTTCTGTTGACCATGCTTAGTGTGGCATACACAGACACACAATGCAAAGACTAAGTGAACGTCTCTCCTTTTTATCTGCTTTCAGGTGTGATTTTTATATTGCCCACATCTGTTACTTGCCTCAGGTGAGTTTAAAGGAGCATTGCATGCTTGCAACAATCTTTTCCACAATTTTGAAAGGGTACCAATAATTTTGTCCAGCCCATTTTTGGAGTTTGGTGTGACATTATGTCCAATTAGCTTTTTTTCCTCCCTTTTTTGGTTTAGTTCCAATACACACCAAAGGAATAAACATGTATATAGCAAAATGTGTTCCTGCAATCCTTTTCTGTGAGAAATACTTTATTTTCTTGAAAAATTTCCGGGGTGCCAACATTTATGGCCATGATTGTACGTATATACATATATATGGTTGTATTTAAATCATCTACAATAAACAAAATATTGCAATCAAATAATTTAAATTGTTGCTCTCTATGAAATGGTGAAGTACTGGTCCCAGCAGAACTTACAGTGGCCATATATAACACATCCCTTGACTATCCTAGAGGGTAAGTTCTTATAATTTTCCATTACCCAATAGAGAAAGATATTTTTCTTGCCATAACAAATGTTTATGACCACTATACTATTAATAGGGGAGCAAAGGTAGGTTAAATCATCGTATTGGCAGTAGACCAAGACACAGTGTAATAGAGGCAGCCAATGCTATTTTTATGGGGCACTTGGAGAGATGGGTCCAATCCTGTCCCTTTTGCTTTTGGATGGTGAGAACCTATGCGAGACCCCTCTTTCTACATGAACTGAATTAAAGGCAAATAACCAATGGCCTTATGCAGAAGAGATTTTCTACTCTGAACAGTACCTAATTATTAGTAGGGTCCATTGAAACCCCCAATGATCACTTGATAAGCCAAAAGTGTTACATTTCCCTTGCAGCTCCCCTGCAGGAAAAATGGAGTACTACACAGTTTTTATTCAAACAAATAGGTTTTCTGTGTAACACAGGACAGGTCCTCCAGAATGAATGATGCTTTTGGGGAACCAGGGTAAAAAAAAACATAGCTGTTTTCTTCCAATAACAGTGCCACATCTATCCTCAGGTTACAACTCAGCTCCTTTCACTTCAATAAAAATGAACTGCAATACCACACACAAACTGAAGTGAAAATTGTTGCTGTTTCTGGAAGAAAGTCGCTATGTTTTTACAATCCTAAATAACCCCTTCAACTATCCTCTACTTGGAAAAAGAGACGGGGACTGTGAAAAGAGAACTCAGAAATAAAGGGAGGTGGGGGGGGGGGTACGGGAAAAGATTTTCTTAACTTTTAGAAACATATTTTTTGTTAATAATATCCCTTTGGCTTCTGTTCACATATGTGCTGGGGGCCAGGAGGTCATGTGTTGCAAATTCTGTCACAACACCATAATGGAAACCAACAGACCATGTCATAAGTCGATGGGGTTCGGCGCTGCTGGTGTCCATGGGGTGAGGGATGCACCCAGTTTTTTTTTCCGTCCTGTTCTTATGACAGAAATGATCAATGGAATTGATGAACGCAGATGTGAACAGAACTTAAACTGGTGACTATATATAGATTTTCCATAAATCACCTCAATAAGTAATCACTAATGGACTACTAATCCACATACAATCCTGCATTCATTGAAGCAGCCGCTATAGCATGAGAGGTGAATTATTTTTGCCGTACCCTGCAGATGGTACAGTGATATTAATTGGCAGATGTTACCAACACATCATCCTTTTTATTGCACAACCATTATGACTGTCAAAGAACTATGCAACATGATGTCACTTGTGTACAATAATTAGAGAGGTAATGCTAATTCTCAAGCAAAATAAAAGTATAGCTGTCACAAAAGAACAATAAACAAGAGCTGCGGCCCAGCCGCAAAGAAAACATATCAATACAGATACAAGTGATTAAGAGACGCCTGCTTCTATCAACAGATGTTGGGTTCACGATAATAGGAAGATATCAGAAAATGACATACAATTATATCCAGTACTGTTATATTAAGAGACTCTACTGTATGTATACTGCCATAAACAATACATGTTTACTAGAGATGAGCGAATTTACAGTAAATTCGATTCGTCACGAACTTCTCGGCTCGGCAGTTGATGACTTATCCTGCATAAATTAGTTCAGCTTTCAGGTGCTCCCGTGGGCTGGAAAAGGTGGATACAATCCTAGGAGACTCTTTCCTAGGACTGTATTCACCTTTTCCAGCCCACCGGAGCACCTAAAAGCTGAACTAATTTATGCAGGAAAAGTCATCAACTGCCGAGCCGAGAAGTTTGTGACGAATCAAATTCACTGTAAATTCGCTCATCTCTAATGTTTACCATGAGGATCAATATAAATGGAGTGCGTAATGAAGACAGACTGTTGGATTACTAAAATATCTATGGAGAATAGAAAGCAAAATAAAAGGGTTTATGGCTGATATTGACTTTTTAGACCTCTTCCACACTCCATGGTTCCAAATAACCCAATTTTTTGTCTTACATTTAGTTGGAATACAAAGTGTCCACTTTTGAATGTAGTTCAGGATTTCAATTTATCATTTTACAAAGTCAATACAATATTACAACATGCTAGCAAAACCCTCAACAGGCTGCAATCTACATCGCAGCCACTGGGGGTGACACAGAGACAAATATAGCAGAAATATCTCCTGAGAGAGTATCATGATATAGGTGGGAATTTATGAAACTTCAGCCAGTGCACAGGCACACTGGATTTATGTAGAGGCAGACACCTCTACAGAAATCCAGCGGGACCGTGCATGTGTGCTTAGAGCTAACAGATATTTCAACAGCAGTTTACACTGGATTAAAATTTAGCGAGTGGGAATGGCCATGCCAATTTACCTGAAACCACATCCCTTTTATATAGGCCATGCCCCTTTAGTGAGCATCGGCAAAAAAGGCAAATAATCAGAAAACATCTGCAGCTACATCTGCAGCTAGTGCAAAAATTGTGTGAGTATTTTTTTCTTCTAAGCTAATAATCTCATGACTCACCTTTTGGGACATATTGAGACATGAGAAAAGTTAAAGAAGGATACATTTATATGTCATAGTTTCTGTTAACTTGCTGTGTAAGGCTGGGTTCACAAATGTCCGGCATCCGGCATAGGTGAACTCAGCCTAAATCTCAACTCAACTGATGCCTTAACTGATGACAATGTGCATCAGTTGTCATCACTCGTATGGTATCTGGCGTCCATTGCTTCTGGACGCCGGATAGGGGAACGCAGCAAGCTGCGTTCCTTGTCCGGTGCCATCTGGTGTGTAAAACCATCCAGCGTCAAAATTGAGATGCTGGATGATTGTGACCTTTCCCATTCATATGAATCGGATCAGTTTTAGCATCACTTTCCCTCCGGTGCATGTCAGAGGGAAACTATGCCAGGCGCCAGTCATATGTGAACCCAGCCTTATTCAGGCCTTGGTAAAAAAGATATATATATATATATATATATATATATATATATATATATATATTTCCAATTAAAGCCTACGGTTGATGTTTGTCATGGTCAGGTATGTCAGGAGTAAAGATTTGAAATCTCCTTTGTTGTATAATACTCTTAGCTTTGAGGGATTTATAGATATAATGTGAAAAATAGGGTTCAGAGCAGGACAGTATGAAGCATGACAGAAAATGCAGGTGATGTGTGACTAGTGATATCATCGGTCACTTAAAAAAACTGTCCATTGAAAATAGTTTGGAAATGACAAAATTGCCAATTTTTAGAGAAATTCTGAAGAAAACCAATTTGTGTCTGATTGATCTTTTCATGTAATTATGACCTTTCCTAGGTGAATATGTTTAATGGAAGCCACATAATACACATGGTAAGAAAGGTTAAATTCTAAAATATGTTATTGATGTATTTCCTGGTCTGAGTAAAGGCAAATAACAAGAAATTTGGTGGTAACCTCCTTTCCCAGTTATGTTGTGTCCTACAATGCAAAGTCTTACAGCAGCCATATATATTAGGTATACTTCTTGGCAAAGTCTTCTTCTTCACTAGCCAGCGATCTAGTGAGTAAGAGTAAGGAGCGCTTTTCAAATTTTACTACATCTTATTATTGTTTCTTCAAGCAGATTATCAGATGTATCATGTCCCCCTTTGCGTACGGTAATAAACCCTACATGTCTCGCTATTGAATTTCTTCCATGTTAGAAGCGCAAGCAACAACAAAATTACCCTTGCTAAGTTACATCTTGTTGGAGTTCCCTTGAGTCAACCAAGGATGCCCAGACAGCCAACGGCTGTCCAGGCATGCTGAGAGTTGAAGTTTTGCAACATCTGGAGGGCCACCGTTTATGTCTTACTAATGGAAGGGCTTGAAGAAACTGGGTGGGGATGACCTCTTGTCATTAGAGGTCTCTGGGTCAGTTCTAGATATTTGATCTTTTTATGTTACAATTTTTGATGAATTTTGAAACAGAATTCGAAATGACACAGAAAAAGATAAGCACTAAAATGTAGTTGTAGAATTGACACAATGGATATACAGTAAATCTATCAAAATACAGTAAATCTATCAAAAATCATGGCTTTCAGACTTAGCTTAAAGCACTTGTGTTAATAAATTTTCCTTTTTATTTTTGCTCATTTCCCATAGGCATTGCTGTAGGTATTATTCTGGTATGACCCCGAGCACCATCGGTGAACATGCTTCATGAATGAGTAAAAATAAAACCAAGATTATTTTATCCCGGACATGATAATCAGGATTTCAAAGCTGCTTAACCGAGTGGAGGATGGAGGGGAATGAAAGCCCTGGCATACTGACACAGAGCTCTGCTATTTTAACCCTTTCTATAATAAATAAATAAAAAAATAAAATACACAAGAAAACACACACACACACACACACATACACACAAACACACACACATATATATATATATATATATATATATATATATATATGATTTGTATTACTCTAATTATTATTATTATTATTATTATTATTATTATTATTATTATTAGAATATTGACATTATATTTTTGTTTTATTTTACTTTTATACAGTTTTTAAAAATATCAACAGAAAGGATGTAGAAAACCATGTGACTGCATCAACACTAAAAAAAAATATCTTAGCACAGTTTGACAGAACATTTTTTCACAACAAAAAAGATCACATTCAATACAGAGAACTATTGTCCATATTTACTTAGATTTTATTTGAAACTACAACATTGGCAAAAGGGTCTGTTGGGTCCGATGTTTAATGGGTCTAATGAAAAGGTTTGTTTTTTTTATCCCCAGAACAGGATTATTATCAGCTTATTATCAGGCCTAGTGGCGAGAATGGAAAATGCTACATTTTAAGATTTTTTTTTGTTTTTTTAAATATGATAGTAAATATGATATATAGTAACGTTAAAAAGTAGGTATTAAAAAATATTGTTACAATTTAAATAATAGGTAAATTTTTGATCATTCATTCTAAGTAAATTGATTCTAAAGCTAAAATCTGAATAATTCAGGTTTCTCTCTATTTACTGTGACAAATGTAAAATTTAATTCTGGGCCGTGTTTTTATTATTTAAACTTTTATTGTTAAGTACTTGATAGACACCTGTAATGGTTGAGAGCCGAAGTAAGGAGCTTGTCTGCTTCATTAGACGAGTCTTAGGAGACAACTCCAGCTAAAACACACACATCAAAAGAACTGTTGCCAAGAAGACCTGCAGTTTCCAGCATTGTGTGTCTTTGCCAGGCTCTTAACTCCTTACAAACAGATTAGCAAAATAGCTGCTGAACATTTCCAGCCAGATTCATGCAGCAACTATAATGAGAAATACACATTGAATGTCAGTAATGAATAAACATTCAGTGTGAATTATGGGACCCTATAAAGACCTTCCTGGGGCATTACTTCACAATCGATTGGACCTATATTGGCAATATATATAAATATAAGATTTGCAATAGTAACTTTGCTCCCACCCCCTCCTAAATGGTCACCAAAATGTGAAGCTTTGAATAAATTAACAAATGTAAAACACTCATTAGAGAATCTCATTAGAGAAAAAAAAATGCTTCTTTCTCCTTCTATCAAGTATCTCCTCCCTTCCTCCCTCGCTTTACTATCAATTACTTTAAAAAAATAAAAAAAAAGCTTAAAGGGGTATTCCAGGCCAAAACTTTTATATATATATATCAACTGGTTCCGGAAAGTTAAACAGATTTGTAAATTACTTCTATTAAAAAATCTTAATCCTTCAAATAGTTATTAGCTTCTGAAGTTGAGTTGCTGTTTTCTGTCTAACTGCTTTCTGATGACTCACGTCCCAGGAGCTGTGCAGCTCCTATGGGGATATTTTCCCATCATGCACAGCTCCCGGGACGTGACATCATCATTGAGCAGTTGGACAGAAAACTTCAGAAGCTAATAACTATTGGAAGGATTAAGATTTTTTAATAGAAGTAATTTACAAATCTGTTTAACTTTCCGGAGCCAGTTGATATATAAAAAAAAAAGTTTTTGCCTGGAATACCCCTTTAATTCTATCCTGCATTTACCAAACAAACTAGCAGCTCAGTGAGAGATAATATTATATGCTGCCAATATAAGTCTTTGGAAATTGGTAGAGTGAGGACAAAGTGAGTTCAGAGAGTAAATACAAAGAGACTGCAAAAAAAACCATGCTATAAGCATTAGACCTTGATTGCCAGCTTAGACTGCTCAGTACTGTTCTATAATTTCCTCCTTTCTGCTGTTAGTTATTAAAGTATGCAAAAAAGAGTTTAAAAAAAGGTTGAATTTTCACTTCTGTGTATGTTCAATGTAAAGGAGACATCATAGCTGCTAGGCTTCACCCGTCATCCACGACGCAAATGAAGGCTGTAGATTTAGCTTGGAAAGGGGGAGACTGTGAAAGTTGCCATATAAAAGATGCCAAGGCAGCCCTCATGCCACTGCTTACTAGGTCAAATGTTGCATTGAAATTAGTAAATGTGCTCAACTTACAGTGTCACAGGTGAAGGAGTAGGAATAAGTGTCTGGCAGCGATCTTTGTCTTGCTACCCCAGTATAAATGCACAACTGCATTTGGGGTTGAGCACCTCCAGCCATTTGAGACCACGTTTTTTGTTGTTGTTTAAAATTTATACTTGGAGGTGTGTAATGCGCCTTGAACATTTTCCAGGCAGCATTAGGGTTGCACCTGTGAGGCCATGCACCTATATCAGCCAACTTAGGTGGGGCTTGTAGCCTGTCTCTCCCTCCTCCCATTGTATGTGTGCTCAGTCACACTGGAGGCAACTGGGAGCAGGCTGCATGTCAGCCTAATGCTGCTGTAATTGCCCACTGGCCCCTGGTTTTTGCTTATCACGCACAGGTAGGTTAGCGTTAGGTCCCCTGCCATTTGAGAGACCTTGGCGTTGGTGTGCGGGCTCTGGTATGTCCTTCATATAAGGATATACTGGCGAATGTCTATATTTTAACATCAGTGTTTAGGGATTAGACAATGTCATTGTATACATCTACCACAGTAGTGCACCTACATTTCTGTATTGTATTATTCTAATTGTTACACATCCACACCGTTTATCTGGTGTAGGATTCTATTGTGACACTTGTAGTCCGCTGCAGGCATCCTCCATTGTATGCATTTTTATGCTGGGGATCGCCCCTAGTATGGACTACAAGGGCAGGATCTGCTCCCCAAGTATAAATGCACAACTACATTTGGGGTTGAGCACCTCCAGCCATTTGAGACCATGTTTTTTGTTGTTGTTTACCCCATAGATTTATAATAGAGATGCAAAACACAGATTAGCAGTACCGAGGAGTAATGCTGTGCGCTAATTCTTGCTCAGTCTCCTGATCAATGACTGTGTTGGAGTCACTTACCTCTATGTATGTATTAATATATGTATATGTATGTATGTATATGTCTAAACTACATTATTAGAGCCGATTTGTAAACGTGAATAGAAAAACTTGCACGTAAATATTACAGAGAGAAGTAACGTTTTTCAGTCATTCTGGTAATGGAACAGGGTCCAAGTACTAAGCAAAGCACTAGACCATCTGTTGTTCACTGTGGTGCCACTTTGTTTCTGGAATACTGTACAAGACTGTATGGAAGATAAATGAAAATACTGACTGGTGGGCACAGTGAGGTCACTGCTCTTACCACAGATTCAGCTATCACAAGTCAGATACACACCAAAATAATATACTGTGTATATGATATTCACCACTGAGAAATAAAAGCTCCATGAGGCAAAAACTAATATGAAGGAAAAGGATTGATTGAATAAATAATTGAAATAATGTGGAAACAGCAACGTACTGATGTATTAATAAACACCAAAGAAGTTCAATACAGAAAAAGAAGAATTATAATGTGCCCTGTTAAAGACTGGAACAGTGTTTGTTCTGCGTGCCAGCATTGCTGAATCTCACCCTTTGTGCCAAATGACAAGCCAAGCTCTAATGCATTTATACTTTTCTCTTTAGTATTCTCGCCTTGATACAAATTGAAAAATCTGCTGTAAAATAACACTGTGTAAACTTGTTTAATTGAAATGAATACATTTATTTATTTTATTCTTTATTTTGGGGTTTTAAAATGTCAGATGATGTTTTGCCTAGTGCCTTAAAGGGGTACTTTGCCCATAGACATCGTATCCCCTATCCAAATGATTGGGGATATGATGTCTGATTGTAGGGGTCCGCCTCTGGTACCCCCACATTCTCCGTGCAGGTTTGGGCGGCCGTGATCGTGACATCATGTCATGCCCAAACATTACCTCACACCACGACCCCTCCATTTATGTCTATGTGAAAGGGCGTGTTGGCCAGCATGCCCCCTCCCATAGACATGAATGGAGGGGATGTGACATGACATCACAAGGGTGCAAGGCGTGAGGTCATGACCACGGCTGCCCAAAGAGCGTCAAGAGCGTCATTGTTGCTTTTCCTCTTTCACAAGGTTTGGGTAGGAAGATCAGATACTCTTCTAGTAGGTAAATAAATTCATACATAAATAAGTAAATAATGTATGGTATGAGTCAATTTGCTGAAAAAGGGAAGCATTTGCTTTATGATCCTGAATTGTGATCAAACTGGATCAACATGTACACGGAAAAAAAAAATGTATTTTTTTAATTCTAAGGATAATGCAACATGTAGTGGCCACCAAACAGCCAAAACACAATATAATGTTGCCCGAAAACACATATGGTTTGTTGAAGATGCATGTAAACAGCAGTTATACCCTCAAAGCCAACTGTTAATATTCAGTTTATCTCAATCACATCTCACCCCCCTTTTGGTGAAATTTGGTAAAGATCCCATTGGTTGGACCCTCAGTGACCTAACATAACCCATCCCATTGATATGTGAATAATATTAATTCTTAGTATGTCCTTTCAAGAAACAGATCGATGGCTAAGATACAACAAAACATAAAAAGAGGACATCATTTCCCTTTACTTCTTCCATTTTCTATTAGAGATATTTGTTTACAGATAGATACAGATGTATCCACTTTCACTTTTTCTTATCCTTACTTAAAGTGATATTGCAGGATTCTTTTTCTTCAGCCTTTGAGCCCATGATGCCAATACTGTGTAATATGCTGCTATTACCTCCGTGTGCTGCTTTGTCCCATTTTCATGCCTGGGACCCCTTTCTGAAAGTGCTGTCGTGCAAGTCTTTTTATTTTACTGTTGTCTTTTCCCAGCATTCCATGCGGCCAGAGAAAATATGTAATAAGTCACATGGTCTCCCGATGGCATGGCTATGCTGCAGAAGGTGGTAAAATAGTATTACTTCAGTAAATCCCTTCCACCCTTCTATCCACCCACCAACGGCATCATAGCCATGCCCCCTGGCATTCCATGCATGAAAACAGGACAAAGCAGTGCATGCAGGTTAGATTTGCATATTATGCAGTATTATAATTTGTCATAATCGGCTTAAAGGAAGGGGAAAAAAGGGGGAAAATAACTGGAATATACCTTTAAAGATTCTATTTTCTCAGACTGCATATTTAATACTCAATAGGAAACTCCTCATCAGGCTGCACTATCCATCACAACCACTTGGTGGCCACAGACAGACATATATAGCATACACATTTCCCAAGAGAGTATTAAAAAATGATAATTTTTTTCTTTCATAAGCTGGTCATGTCATAATGTACACAGCAGATAGATAAGATTGATGATAGATAGACATGAGATAGATAGATAAATAGACATACAGGAATATAGATAGATAGATATTTGTTTCTTTTTATACATTGCTTACTATAATAATGCTAAAGAATATTTTACAAGGACAAATGCCTTTGAATCCTTTTGGCGAAGGTGAAATGGTAAAACTTACAGTGAGATGGTAAAACTTATAGGAATGTGACCTCGCTCGAAACCCAATGAGTAATAAAATTAGAAAACATGCAAAGAAAAAGAACACCTCATGAAACTGGACATAGAAATTATTTACTTAAGCAACCACCCATTGTCAAAACACATGGGCAATAAATCCGTGTTAATCCTTTTCACCTTGAGAGGTCGTCGTATCCCCTGTAGTAAAACTGCAGGGCTTGATGTAATCACCTGTACCTGCTGTAAGTTTCCAGCACGCAATCGGCCATGTTAATGACCTTTGCTGGTCATTGTGGTTACTGCGGCTCTGGCGCGTACTGTTCTTGAATGTTATACAAAGTAAAAATATCATAAAACTATCCAGGAGTTTTTCTTTTCCATCGAAACTTCTCACCTTGACACGATAGTTGGACAAACAAGAAAACTTCTCTCGTGGTGACTGTCATAAATAAATATTCCCATCATTACAACCATACGCAGATATTGAAATAAAATAAAGCTACGCGGCAGGAGTCTTATATGAATTGGAGATTATGTATTTAGCTTCTGGTGCAGTTAATACCTTCTCTTAAATGCTCCTGTACACACAGCTTGTAGGACCACCTATCTGGTGTTTGCAGCTGCCGATCTGCAGGGCTAATGTTTGTTCTATGAGAAAAGGGAAATCTTACTTTGCGACAATATGTTTAGATTTGTATTGTGCCTTTGTTTTACATGACTGTAGACTACAAGGAAGTTCTTTAGGGCTTTTAAGACCATTTTGATCATGTTTACCTTTGTTTTATATGCTACTTTACATTTTTTTTTATTTAACCCTTTAACATTCTGGCTAATTTTGGATTTAATGACTAAGAATTTTCTGTGTTTTTTCGTCATTGCAGCCCAAGAACCATAACTTTGTTTTTTTCCTAACAAACTCATATGGTGGGGGCTTTTTTTTTTTTTTTTTTTTTTTTTTTTTTTGCAGTATAAGTTGTTTTTTCATTAGCACCATTTGGGGTACATGTCAGCTATTGGTTAGGTTTTATGAACTATTTCTGGAGGGATTGGTAAAAATGCAACAATTCTGCCAGTGCTACTTTGAATATTGTGCTATAAATAAGTTTTTGTATGTTTTTCTATGCTCTTTTTATGTTGCTCTAATAATAATAATAATAATAATAATAATAATAATAATAATAAGTATTATTATTATTATCATTATTAATTTTATTGATATTATTATAACAATAGCTATTATTGTTGTTATTATTATTATTATTTTTATTTATTACTACTACTACTACTAATAATAATATTATGTCATTGTAGTGGGCTTGCTTACTCCTGGAAAATATATTGTTTTATTGGTATGGGGGCATGTTATGGTATGGGGGTCATACTACCTACTAATTATTTTTGGGGGTGGTAAAAAAAATTAAAAAAATAAAAACCCTTTGTTTCCTTTTCATTTTGTTTGTTTTTACATTGCAATTTCAATAAGCAGTTAACTTTATAACTTTATATATATACAAATTTGTCCTTTCTCAGATTATCCCTAAACTTAACATATTCTTAACTGTAAAAAGTAAGATTACCAAGCTTTTAACAACAGGCCACTCTATTAACACATATGGATATCTGCTCCACGTACTGCTCCGGAAACCTCAGCATGGAAGCAGCTGTCGAGCAGTGACCTTTGCTCTTGAAGGCCCTGTTCACCCTTGTGGTAAATGGACAGCAATTAATTTAAATGGCCACACATAGAACTACATATTGATAGTGGCGGGCAATGGCAGCAGCTCATTTTTTGGGTGTCTCAAGAGCCAGACCCAGAAGGATCAGCTATAGCAGCTCCAATAATAAAGGGGCTGTCTCAGACAATACAATTACTTAAATCTATATCAGAGTTGGCTACAAATCCCCTAACAGCTTAATATTTTATGTAATGCTTCTCTTGAAGAATTGGCTTCCTGTTAGAGTAAAAAAAAAAAACTGAGACCTGTATTCGGGTGATTTCACTATCGCAGGTCAATTTCTAGCCTTGCATGTAAATACCCTTTCTCGTGAGTGTTTATTAGGATCGACATACAATTATGAAAGTGTAGGGAACTAAATAGGTGGCGGAGCTGGGCAAGCTTTACTGGGACAAAATGACATTTTTTTTTTTTTTTGGCATTTAACACTTATTGTAGTTGAATGGTGGGTATTAAAAGGTCATTATTCATCACAGTTTGTCCTAAACAGCTTAATAGCTTCACATGTAATCTATGCTCAACGTGTTTCATACATTCCTAGGAGAGACCTCATTGAAACTTAACCATTTAGTTTTTCTCCTGGTCTGACATTTTTTCGCTTACATCACTTACAGGCCATAGGCTCTTATTAGCTTATTTTTATTGCTTATGAGATTGTGTTTTTTTTTTTTTTTTACTGCGTGCTTGTTCTGTCCATTCTAACAATAAAAGTAACATGAATAAAAATCCAGAGTAAAAAATAAATAATTAAATAATAACAAGTAAAATCAAATGTTGGATTCTATTATACTAACAGAACATATTATGGTATTTGTATGCAAGAAAGTACTAAAGCAGGATTATAATTTTGTTTCATTGAACAGTACATTTGTGGGGTGAATATTTTAGTGTTTTTCACTTGATTAATTTAAGCACACGTAGGACTTTCTGTTTAATGCAGCTCACATTTCAGCTTTGCTTTGTTGTCTGAGGCAGGGTCAGCAGAGTCATCTCATTATTATAAGAGGGTGAGTAAGATAATGACAGCTGTTTTGACAGCAGAAAGCCTACATAAGGCAGGATACCACACAACACTACTTGATCTTTGGTTAGGGGACTACACCTTATCCCATCTTGGAGGTTAAATGCCAAAAAAAAAATGTGTCCTTCCTAGTAATAATCTAAGTAAATTATGGGTTCATATGAACCAAACAAAATAACATGACACATAAAGGTGTGCAAAACACAGCAACATGTGAAACCCCAAGGAGTAAAATGACTAAAATATGTGGTAAAAAATGTTTTATTGTATTTAATAAAAGTTATGCATACAAATCAATCAACAAAATAGAATAGTATATAAATATGCTAAAAAATAAGGAGTACTGGGGAGAAATGTCCTGTATAAATACATAAATAAATATTACATAAATATAGCCCAAGTGTCTGAATCTGCTGTGGAAAGTGCTAGTGCTTCAAAGTGCAAACAAAAACAAGTAATAATAGTGCAACAAAAAATGCTGGAGTGATGCATAAGTTAAAGTACACTGATAAGATTAGTGAAAAAGTCAAATGCATACAAAAGAAAGTGGACGCCAAAGTGAAAACAGCCACAGACAGTGCAGATAATACAGGCTTGCGCATGGAGAACAGGATTCACCCCAGACCCACACCACAACTCTAACACGTTTCGCCAGGAGCGGCTTTATCCAGGAGTGGTGTAAACTGGGACGCTAGCGGGACGAGGAGCACTGCTCTGCGCTCACGTAACCACTTAGCGTCTTTGGTGACACTTGGCCTCTGGCTCTTTATTACACTATGGATCAAGTGGGTTCTTTGTTTTCTCATTGGTGCACGCACTGTATATGCACCATGGTCATCCTAGTCCACACCACTCCTGAAAAAAAAAAACCTCCTGGCGAAACGCATCAGAGTTGTAATGTGGGGGTGGGGTGAGCCCTGTTCTCCTTGCACGAGCCTGAATTATTTGCACTTTCTGCTCCAGTTTTCACTTTGGCTTCACCTTTCTTTTGTATGCATTTTACTTTTTCACTAGTCATATAAGTGTACTTTTACTTATGCATCACTCCAGCACTTTTTTGTTGCACTTTTATTACTTGTTTTTGTTTTACACTTTGAAGCACTAGCACTTTCCGCAGCAGATTCAGACCCTTGTGCTGTATTTATGTAATATTTATCTATTTGTCTATACAGGACTTTTCTCCCCAATACCCCCTATTTTTTAGCATATTTATATACTATTTTATTGATCGATATGTATGCATACCTTTTATCAAATACAATAAAAATATTTTTAACCACATATTTTAGTTGTCTTCCTTTCACATATTGGTGTGTTTTGCACACTTTGATATATATATATATATATATATATATATATATATATATATATATATATATATATATAAATAATGTTTTATATAAATAATACTTTATTATAAATATATAATGCTTCATATAAATTTCCATTTAGTTCACATACCCTGTTACACTGTCTAGACAAGTAATACATGAAGATCTGATATCCAATATGATTACCATCAATGTTTAATGAATGAGCTAGGAGATTTACAAACCTAATAAATACATTTTATACATCTTCTACAGGCTGAGTTTATACATCATAAAATCATCATAAATAAGGTGCAAAAATAAGTATAAAAAACAGCCATATTTTAAATTGTATTATGTGCTTTCTGAATGTATATGGAAAAGCCTTTTTACGCAGTAGTTTTTTTATGATTTCACAATGTGTGTACGTAGCCTTAGGGTTTATTAACAGGGCAGAAATGCCCCAGAAAAGCATCAAGACCACCCTTTAAAAATGTGTAGTTTTCAGCTCCCTCTAAGGTCAATGAAGACTTAAAGGGGTTATCCACCATAAGGTGATTTTAGTACATACCTGCCAGTAATGGCCATGCTTAGGAAGGATTTGTGCTTGTCTTTGGGCTAAATGGGTATGTTGTGAGATTACCATAAAGATGGGGCTATCTTTTTGTGAACTAGGTATTTTGCGTTGGAGTACGTTCTCTCAACCTATGAATCCCATAGTTCCTTGTTTGTATGTGTGAGGTCACTTTCCTCCCTCCCAAACATCAGCCACCCCACCCATTGAAACACAAATGAGTTGCATTCCATTGAAAAGACCAGTGTTTTTTAACCAGTGTGCCTACAGCTGTTGCAAAAATACAATTAGTTGCAGAATGATCTCCCTCCCTCCCAGCGGTTGCTCCACCCATTGAAGCACGACAGGCTCCCTTTGCCCACCTGACTAGGGAAATCATGTCTTGGCCTCAATGCACCCTGGAAAAACCTGAGCAATTTTGTATGCTGTTTCAGATAAATATTGGGGTGAAATTCACAGAAAAATTGCAAGACCATTGTTAAACATAGGTACAGACACTATTTTATGAACAACCCTAACTTTATAGCCTCTATAGCATAGTCAAATAAAATTAAAAAAAATCCTGGAATACCACTTAAAGGGCAGTATATTTATGCAGCGGGAAATCTGTAGCTGATTCTGCTATGAGCAGACACACAGGGCTACACAGTGCTGAGAAAAAGCATTTCCAATTGAAAGATTATAATGAAATCAATGGGAGCCTAATAGAAAATGCATCAAAAAGGCTCCCAAAAAAGTATGTCCTTATAAATACCACACTGTTTTGCAA